>NC_143135.1:80594621-80897651 GCF_059928025.1 Delphinapterus leucas | reverse complement strand
AGCCACCTAACAAGCAGGAAGCAAGCACTTACCAGACACAGAATCTTCTGGAGCTTTGATCTTAGACTGCCTAGCCTCCAGAATTGTGAAAAATAAGTTTCTGTTGTTTATAAGACATCCAGTCAATGGTATCCTGTTGTAGCAGCCCAAATGGACTAAGGCAAACCCTGAGACAGAATTGCAGTCAGCACATGGTTCTCAAAGAAAAAAATCTCCAGATCAGCATCTTGAGAACCGTATTGGGACTTGTTAGAGATGTAAATTCCTGAGTCCCACAGCAGAACAAGTGAGTCAGAAACTCTGGGTGTAGAGCTTAGCAATCTGTGTATTAACTAGCCCACCGTTGGTTTATTATGATACACTTGTTAGGGTGATTCTGAAGTATGCTACAGTCTGAGAACCAGTGGCTGGTGGCATTACCTGGTACAAACTGCAACTTAAACTTCATCATGAGAGCACTTGCTTTGGCTTCAAACCACTCTCCAGCTATGTGACACTCGAAGAGCATCTTAACCTCTGAACCTCACTGTTAAATGGAAATAAAATCTCCAATATTTAAATAATGTACATAGAGCAAGAAGCATAGGGCCTGGAAGATACAACCATGTTAATGATGATAATAATGAATGTGCAAATGAAGAATTTTTGTGCTGTATTTTTTGTCTTCAAGTTATCCTTGCCCAGTATTTGATTATTTGATTTCAAGTACTCTTGCCTCTAGTTTTTTTTTTTTTTTAATCAAGCTTTTATCTGATACAGAGAGTAATGGTTCAGGGTAATGGGAACGAGTACAACCTCTGAGGGTAGACAGAACAGATAGAAATCTCTGTTCCACTTAGAGTTTCCATATTTAACGAATAAAAATGCAGGATATCAACTTAAATTTGAGTTTCAGATAATCAACGAATATTTTGAAGTCTAATTACATTAAGTGGAATATTTGGAACATATTTATATGAAAAAATATCATTATTTATCTGAAATTCAAATTTACTGGGCTGGGTATCTATGTTTTATCAAACAACCCTACATATGACACTTAACACTCTGTGATATTTGCGAGTTACTTAACTTTTCATGTCAGTTTTGTCGCGTGTAACAAGTAATATTATGTTAATGTTGTAGCATAGGATTGCTGTGAAGATATAGAATTCATATATAAAAAAATAGAATAGTCTTGTAAATAGTAAATATCGTCTAAGACATTATTATTAATTATTTATAAAACCTGTTGGGGTTTTTATTTCATTCCAAGATGAAGCCTTTAATTTATCCTTTGGAAAAGAATGCTTCAAATCTTGTGGATCTGGGGATATTGGTTGATGCAGGAACAACTTACACTTTAGTAAAACAACTAGATGGTTTTTAAATATAGAATTCTATTGAAGTAGAATTCATTAGCACATAAATGTTTCTTTCAACAAAATAAAGAAGAAATTAGACTTTATAGCTACCATATATAAAAACTTTTCTACATTTATTTCTAAACTTGGCATTCATCATGCAAAATAATCAAAGGTTTTACTAAACTTTTCTAGGATTTTTTTTGAATTCTAATGAGTTTCAAAATCAGCTTTTTAAGATAACTAGTACCAGGTAAATTCTATTTTTCATAGGAAAAAAACAACTTAAGATTTTCTGGTTTGCATAGTTTACTTCCTTTAGATGCATTTACTGTGAAAGATGAAAATCCATTCCTGAGTTGTTACGTTAAATAATAATTTTTATACCACATGGATTAAAGTTGGTGTTTTTATTTCTCTGATTTTTGGGGTAGAGAAATTTGTTACTAAGACTCTTTTTATGTTTAAAAGTAATGGAAATATATAAATGTAAAATGCCATACTACAAATGGAGATGCTTATTATTTGGATATATTGTACTTCATTTTTAATACATTCATTTCTATCTAGTCTGCTTAATAGACTTTGATCTTGTTGAAGTGAAATTTCATATCTTAGGAAATAATTATGAAGGAAAGAGCATATTAGATATTAGTAGAAATTTTAATAGCATATAATGTCCATGAGATATATGCTTTTTGTTTGTGTTTCTGTTTTTTCCAAAAGAAATATAGAAGTTAGTGTTTCATAGGTGTAGGATATATTTTTAGTGATATACATTTCTATGTAGTATAGTATAATGATGAAGAATAATGAAAACTGACTATATTTTATTAAAATAGTAAAACTGCATTTCCTGCAAGTATTATTTCACTTTCCAAATGTTGAGCCAGTGGGCAAGAGTGTTTAAGGGAATCTATAATTTCAACATTTAGCACCAATTTCTCCCCCATGTCTTATGTCATGTAAGCTTAATGTAATGCTTTACGTTTACAAAGCTATTTCAAAATATCTAATGAAGGAAGGTGGATTTGGTGCTATTTTAACATTATTTTAAAGGGTCTTTTGTGTAAAGTCCCAAACCTCTAATAATGGTCCTATCTCTGCCTTGCTCCATATTGACCCTCTGCCTTCTTCCTTCCTTTCTCTGTCATACAAGACCAGCCCCCAATTACAGCTACCTCAGGGCCCCCAACACAGAAATATACATTCACACAAGCACAGTTTCCTTTTGGAATCTCATTTTCACCACTCCTCACCTCCTAGCTTGTACTCCAGCCATACTAATATGTTGGGAATTCATCCAATCCCACTGCTCCCTCCAGGTCATGTTACAGGAAAAGCTTCTTTGAATCTTCTTGCCTCTGAATGTATACCTTCCCCTCTATGTTATTCTCTTCCACATACATCTTTTTCCTTGTTAATGTCTCCTAATTCTCAGGCTTTAGCTTGCTTATATATGGTAGGATTAGGAAGTTACCCTGACCTGTAAAGTCTAGTGGCCACTTCACATAGATTACAGTACCATTCTGCACTTAAGGATATATGTACACTATTCACATCATCTGTTTACTTGCTTATTTCTCTCACTACTTTTTAGCTTTTTGAGAATGGGGACTGTCCTCTTCACTGTTGTACACCTATACCAATCCATGGTGCAGCATATATTGTTTAATCAAATATTGGCTCAAGAAATAAATGATTTCGCCATTTACATACTGAGAAGCTGAGAATAAGAAGCTTTTGGTTTATCCAAGAACAACAACATGAAGATTATTCCTGAAGCCTTGCGCTGTAATAGAATCAAGACTGAACTGCATGTAAAGCACATTTCTCTCATTCTTTTTCATTCAGAATTTTTTTCTGATTGTGGCCACAATTCTCTACTTTTTTCAAAATTCCACATCTTGGAAAAGAATTGTCTTCACATATTGTCTCTACATCCTAACCAGTAATGTATTCTTCAGTCTACTGTAATCAGCTTCTGTCTTTCCAATCTACTGAATTTGACCTGTCAACTGTTAAAATGAAACTTTATGTTATCAGATCAACATTCCCACCTGTTGAAATCAATCTCTCTTCTCTTGGCAATAGGTATCACACTTTCCTATTTTCTACATCACTGGCTTCTCTTTCTTAGTCTCCTGGACTGACCTGCTCTCTGCCCAATCTCTAATGAATGTGACATATCTGAGGGTTTTGATCTGAGCCTCTACCCCTCTATCAATACAGAGATTCATATATTCAATTGCCAATTGTCATCTACACTTGGCTGTGTCATGGGCTTCTACATATTAGGAATATTTCCATGTCCTTGATTCTTACACCATCTTATCCATCTCCATAATTCCAGAAAACTAGAATCTATCCCTTACCTCTTCATTTTTTTCATACCTTTTAATCCATCAGTAAATCCTATAAGCCCTATCTTTTAAAAATATCATGAGTACAACAAATTTTTTTCCAGCTTACACAGCTACCAACCTGGTCCAAGTCATCATGATATTACACCTGGCCTACTGCAATAGTCTCATAACTGATTTTCTCATTTCCATTGATGCCACTCTTTAATTCATTTCAACATAACAGCTAAGCTAGAGTAATCTTTTAAAAATGTAAATCAGATGATTCCTTCTCCTGCTTAAACCCTCTAATATCTTTAGAGTACTCTTAAAATTCTTTAAAAGGCTTTTCATGGTTTGCCCCAACCTCCATTCCAGACAGTAGTTTAGATGACTCACCACTTGACCAGTCTACTTCCTTCAGTTACACGGACTTCTGTGATTTCCTTGAACAGACCAAGCATTTTTCTGGCCTCTGGCTCTTTGATCTTCTTGTCCCCTCTGCCAAGACTGCTCTCTTTCGTTCCCTTCACATGGTCTGGCATTTCTCCTCCTTGAGGTCTAAGAGATCATCTAACGCCCTATTCATGTTGTTTCAATTTTCTTTATCTTGTCTTCTTGGTAACTATCTAATTTTTACTTCCTGCTTGTTGTCTGTCTCTCCTCACCACCCACCTGTAAACACTATCATAACATTTGTCATCTTCTTCATAGTGACACTCCAGTGCATACCTTGTAGGCACTCACTGAATATTTCTTGACTGACTATATGAATGGATATTACTAAGTATATGTGTGACACTTGTACCTGTTTTATCATCTGTAAAATGAAAGAATCTGGACTTGATCATGTATGAATTACTTTCCAACTCTCAAATTATTTGAATTTCTAATCATATTAATTGCTGATCAAATGCATGTTTGTATGATATAACGTGCAAAACACTGAGCAAAACGATTAGAGTTGCAAAGCAAAGTCAAAATCTTCAAGAAAATGGAATTGGAACTAATTTGCTGGGGCACTTGAGCTCCGAGAAATACATTAAGCACCATGCAAAAAAGAGGAAAGAACAGCTAGGAATCAAAGCCTCTGGGATCTTTTGTTTGTTTTGTATCAGTTTGCTCATATTGTCAAGATATGACTTTGTAAAATTTTGGATATAATATTTAATGGTTCATTTTAAAACTACTAAAATATTTCAGTATAAAACTGTTTAACTTTGTTTAAAAACAAAATATTCAGGGTCCTTGAAAAACCATGCTTCATTTTTTAAAAAAAACAAGAATGTCCTATTTTTGGTACCATATATCTGAAATTAGTTTGCAATGAAGGATGGCATTCATAATTTAAAACTCAAAATGTTTATCATTAAAAGTTTCAGTTGCAGTTTTAGCAGTCACTCATGATTATCTACCCAACATCCATCTCCACCTACCTCTTTTCCCTTCTTCCTTATTTTCAAAACTCTGATTTGTTCAGTTATCTTCCCTCCTTCACAAGGCTATGTGCTTTTGAGTAGGTGGACTGCATCCTTTGACAATGGATCCTGACATTTCCCAGCTGTCTGTAATTATTCCATCTTCCTTGGCAGTGACTGGTTTAGTCATGAGCATTTGACACAATTCCAACTAATGAAATGTGAAAGTCTACCACATGGCTTCTCCTAAACATTTAATTGCTCAAAAGGAAACCTCCCAAAAAGATTGTCCCTTTTCTTCCAGTGGCTTATTTCTTTTCCTGGGTATAGATGTCTCCTGGAACATTGCAGCCACCTTACAATAACAGGGAAACTAGTCTAAGGATAAGGTTGACACTCCAGGGATGCATAACAAAAAATGCAAAAGAGTCTGGCTCCTTAAGGATGTTCCTTGATAATACAGTACAGTAAACATTTTGTGTGCAATTTCAATGCCCATTTTTGATCTGAAATGATATTCTAAAATTCTCTTATAATGATTGTGGCAAATCACATTTAAACATGATAATATGTTTTTTTTTGATAATATGTTTTAATATGACAATTGAAACTTCTGTTTAAATATGGATTCAGTCACATTAGAGGTCAAATCAAAGACCCTTGTTGAAATGTCTGATCTTGTTTTCTACAAATAGAAAACACCCCATATATTAATGGGGTAATTTTTTGAGTTATTTATTTCCATGAGACAAATGAAGTTATATTGAGCCATTGATACACATCACCTCATTCCATTCTACTTATTACCCAAAATACTTATAAGTAGCTGGACAGGGAGAAGAGGGAAATTTAGAGCAGTGGTATTCAATAAAAATATGAGCCATGTGTGTCACATATGTAAATTAGTAGCCATATCTAAAAAGTAAAAGAAACAGATAAAAGTAATTTTAATAATATGTTTTATTTAATTGAACATATCCAAAATATTATAATTTCAACATATAATCAATATAAAATTACTAATGAGAAATGTTACATTTCTATTTCATACCTCTTCAATATCCAGTGTATATTTTACATTTACAGAACATGTCAGTTCAGAAAGTCACCTGTCAAGTGCTCAGTAGCCACACGTGGCTAGTACATACAGTCCAGCTTTAAAATGATATAATAGAGGAATGATAACTGAACCATAGAGAAATGGAATTGATATCAGATTTATATGTGGATTAATTCTAACCTATATAGCTATAATAAACAATCAAGAAAACTTGACTACATATCTTAAGAGTGGACCTAACAGGGCTTTATTGATCTGTTGGCAGCTTGCAAATGGGTTCTCAATATATTCATATAATAAAAGCTTTTCACTGTTAGACCCCGTCTTGCTCCGCTCCTGACTTTTGTGCTATGTCATATTTCACTGTATCTTTTGTAGACTGGGGACAAATATCCCACTGATAATCATCCCCTCCACTATTACAGGCTAGAATTTACTTTCTTAAATGAAAACAGTGGAATAAGGCCCAGAATTTGCATCAGTTGTGAATCACAGAGATGGATCTAGTTAAAGTGGTTCCACCTGGCATATAATGAGCTAACTGCAGAGCTATTTTAATGGATCAAGAAATGTACATTGTTTGTGCCTAAGGACTTCTAGGAACTACAAAATAAATGTTGAAAAGCATGTCTATAAAACAGTTTAAGTTAGCGAAACTTTGTGAGTCATTTCTCTCTTCTTCTTCATACCTCTCTTCCTGCAGTTATTCTCCTGCTGATCTGTCTCCAGTGCTCAAGAATTGCAGCCTCAGCTGTTAATTACAATAATAAAATCTGAAGCAATAGATTATTTTTGCAATGTGCATATCCTTGATGGCACTTCCTTGCCTAAAGAAAATATGAAAGAACAACCAAAAGGATCCACTACCCAACATATAACAGGCAGGCAGTTCCTTTGTACCACAAGTGATTGCCTATCACCTAGACTTAAAAACAGTTACTAAAAATGTGGAGAAGTATGCATGAGGTAAATATTCAAAGTTTTCAACATGGTGTCTGGAACAGTCAAAAATGTTACTTTCTTTTCACATGTTTCACATTTTCTAAATGTATTCCTTTATCTAAAATAGAAATGTATGAGATTTTTTTTAAAGGAAGAGATAGTAAAAGAAGGGAAGCCAGGAAGGGAGGGATGGAGTTCCAACCTTTCAGCTTGTGCATTCCCTAATAGGAAGCAGCATAGCATAGTGTAACAGTTCAGCTTCTGGTATTAGACTTGTCTAGCTATGAATCCTTAATTCTCTTATATTACATGATTTACCAGACTTCTCTGTGCCTCAGCTTCTCCATCTGTTAAATAAAGATAATAATAATACTTTCATCAAAGTAGTGTTATAAAGATTAAACAAGATATTATGTGCAAAGCACTCATAATTCTGTCCATCCAAGGCAAGTGCTTGGTTATTGCCAGTCGTTATTATTACTCAAAGGGATTGTCTTCCAAAAGTATTTCTGCAATACTCTAGGACTCTGGACAAGAAATAGGAACGTATATATTTGACAGCAGTTATTGCTGGCATTCTGTTTCCATTTGCAGAGGGATACAGCTGGAAGCAGTTGCAGCAGAAAATGAGACATCTGGATAGAGAGAATAATAAAAATAAATGAGCACATGAATAAACCCATCACTTGGGAAAAAAAAAAAAAACTGCTTTAAAATTTTCTTTGCCTACCAGCTATGAAAAGAGGTGTAAACTCCCCTTTTCTGGTTGAATTGAGGTCAGAAAGCATAGAAGTTTAGATCTGATCTGAATCCATTCTGCTAGGGAAACTCAATGCATGTGTTCTAAGGAAGAAACCAGGGGTCTCATCCCATGGCATTTCCTAGTGGGGACAAAATTATGAAGAGTCCTGCCTGCATCACACACTCTCCAAGATCATGTTGTATTTTAATTCAAAATGATATGAACTGCTTCAAATTTCATCAATAAATGTGCTAAATTTTTTTGCTGCTTCTCTCTATCCTTTCCTCTTATCCTTATCCTCATCCTTATCCTCTCATCTCCCTTCTATCCACGTTTGTTGACTTGCTCTGGAAGTAGGCTATTCTGCTCATGATGCTTTACATGTTCTTTTTTTTTTTTTTTTGCGGTACACGGGCCTCTCACTGTTGTGGCCTCTCCCGTTGCGGAGCACAGGCTCCGGACGTGCAGGTTCAGCGGCCATGGCTCACGGGCCCAGCCGCTCCACGGCATGTGGGATCCTCCCGGACCGGGGCACGAACCCGCGTCCCCTGCATCTGCAGGCGGACTCTCAACCACTGCTCCGCCAGGGAAGCCCTACATGTTCTTTTGAAACAGTGAGAGAAAGACCCTTGCTCCAGAACAAGAACTGATGTTTCAAGTGGGGCCAGTCAGCTCTCATAGAGACCTCCTCATAGGGACAAGGGAATGCCTTGAATGTCATGCTTGATAGTAATCTTTCTTTGTCTGCCAGCTTTTGTAAAGCACTTTTCTTTTTTCCATCATTAGCACTAAGAAAAAGATTGAAAAATTATTATATCATTTTTTTTGGTCACTGGTGTTTTAATCAAAAAAGGGACTGCATAAAAGAGTTTTAATTCATTTTATGAGCCTCATTTGGGCACTTTCCATGTGCCAGCTGTTATGCTAGTGAGAAGAGAAAGATAAAGGCATGGGCCTCTCAAGTGGCTTAGACTCTAGTAAAGGACACCATCACATAAATAAATACAATGTAATGAGCATGGTGTCACAATAAAGGTTCATAGAAAATAGTGATGTAGCACTGTTGAAATGAGATTATATATCTGGGAAGGAGTTGGGGGTTGGTAATTGTGCTAACCTAAAGAATCCACACTTTACTTGGTGGGTGATGTGAAATCCTGGAGGTGTTCTCTTATTATAAAGAAAAATTTGCTTGCTAACCAAGATAACCAAAAATATTTTTAACATAGAACCAACTCAACTATTTGAAAATTTCAGAAATAAAAAAGTAAAATTGATATACATTCACATAATATGTATACATATATACATAAGTATGTGTATATCAACAATATAATCATTAACATCAAAAATGACTTACAATTTGATATGTTTGTGCAAACATGTATGGGCATTTTAGACGTATGTAGTAAACACTTTAACATGTATACAAAGGAGTGAAATCAAAGAGTGCCATCATGAAGCCATCATGAATACACATTCCAGTCTGCCTTGACCCAGGACTATTTCTGAATCTACTCATTTGTTCTTTTACCATTCATGGAGCTACATTTTCATCTATGGTGATGTACTACTGAGTACAAGATAATCCCAGCAGTAAATGACCACATGCCAGATAATACACACTCATATATAAACACATAATTGTAAAGAGAGTGATAAATTTAATAAAGAGCATGAAAAAGCTATAGTATGGCTCATTAAGCAGTGGTTGTCCCAATTTGCAAATGGAATAAGTCTGGAAGGATATGGAGAATATGAAATATCATATCCTATACAATAAGGAGTTCATCAGATCAATGGGCCAAGGTAGGCATTCCAAGTAGAGAAGTTTTATGTAAATGCTGAAGATATGACAAGCCAGTGCTCTTGAGAAACTGCATACAACTCTGAAAGACTGGAGTGTCAGCTGTGGAGAAATGGGTGCTGCTGGACAAGTTTGCAAGAAAGAGGCTGTAAAGTTAGGCAGTGGTAGGTCAGACAGACAACTGAATGCCAAGACAGGTGACTTTTGAATCTTTTAGTCTTCCTTTTCCCATTACATGGGAAATGTAATGTTCCTCATGCAAGCCCAAATCAAGGATGCCAGGTCAGAACAAATGGAGGTAAGCAAACTTATGTGGCAGTCCAGGGCACTGATCATCATAGGCAGTAACATTTGACAGGTTCATTTTCTTATTACCATCACTCTCTACCCTGCAAGCATCCTAATCTAGCTCATCAATTTTTTTTTCTTTTCAGATCACATTGTCTTTTGATCACACTCAGTTAAATGATCAATGCTATTTTCATAATGGCATTGCAAAATACTTTATTGATGAATACAGGCATTTTAACTTTGAATTCAATTTGTATTGATTGCTTTTAAGAAAATTTTATTTTTTATTAATAAAACTTTATATCACAAATAGAGCTGTAATGGTTTATACCAGTTCCTAAATCATTTTTTCACTTAATCACCCAATATAATGTTGAATGTCTACTGTGGGTATGATACTGTTGTAGGCTTTTAGAATACTAAGATGAATAAGGTAAGGCTCTTGAATACAAAGATGAATAAGATAAGGCTTCTCTAAGGAAGTAATGGTCCAATTAGAAAGGAGAAGGCCCCAGAGCTAGGAACTGTAATATCAATCTGAGCTTAATATGCCCTGTGACAGAGATTCAAGGCTGCCTTATTCAGAAGGACATTGACAAGAATATTTTTATTATGATGGTATTTAATTTGGTATCTAGTGGTTCATATATATCTAGACATTATGTAATTCTTATAGAAAATGCAGGGTTTTAGCACCGGGGATATGAAATGACATGAAACACAAACACTTTGCAAAATATCTATTTGACAAAAGTGATAGATAAACTTTTATCTATTCATAGATTTTGATTGTCTAGGTCCTTGACCTGGAAAACCCAACTGAACTATCCTTATGTATCAATTTATTTAAATGGTTGTTTGTAGAGATGTGGATGGACCTAGAGACTGTCATACAGAGTGAAGTAAGTCAGAAAGAGAAAAATGAATATCATATATTAAGGCATATGTGTGGAATCTGAAAAAATTGGTATAGACAATCTTATTTACAAAGCAGAAATAGAGACACAGAGAACAAATGTATGGATACCAAAGGGGAAAGGGGGCAGTAGGATGAATTAGGAGATTGGGATTGACATATATACACTATTGATACTATGTATAAAATAGGAAACTAATGAGAACCTACTGTATAGCAGAGAGAACTCTACTCAGTGCTCTGTGGTGACCTAAATGGGAAGGAAATCCAAAAAAGAGGAGAATATATGTATACATATAGCTGATTCACTTTACCGTACAGTAGAAACTAACACAACATGATAAAGCAACTATACTCCAATAAAATTTAAAAAAATAAATAAAGAGAATCCTTGGAACAAAAAAATTAAATGGTTATGAACATGAGCTAATTTTTAGAGAAAGCTTCATCAGACAAACTTGAGAGCTCTTCATGTACTGAACTGAGCAGGAACATTCACGTATTCCAAGATCTGTTCCCACTTGTGTGAACACCACCAGTCCTGACTTAGAGGGCTGCTCTCTAATCATGACTGTACAGAAGGCTGGGCCAAGGCCAAATATGACTGCAACTGAGCTCTTCTTATCTTCCTGCACTTTTCCAAACATATCCGTTTCTGCATGCTATAAATGTTCTAATTGGAAAACCCCCAAATTTAAGTCTTAACGTAAAGAATGTCAATGTCTTGCTCACTTAAGAGACCAATGTCAGTGTTTCTTACCTACAGATGGCTGTTTCAATCTTGTGGCTTCCCCATTTCCTAGAAGCACCAAGTTGCTGCAACAGTTGGGGGTGGGGAGGGCAGGGTAAGCAACATGATGAGCCTGCATGGAACAATTGAATGGTCCAGCCTGAGAAATGGCACATATCACTTCTGGGCAACTTCCACTAGCTGTAACATGCACATATGGCCACACTTAATGCTAAGGAAAGCTGATCAAAGGGATCTAGCTGCAGAACCAGTAAGAAGAGGAACAGGATTATGGTCAATTACTAGATTCAGTCACACAAAATATCCACATATCTTTCTCTAATAATTAATATCTGGTATCTTAAGACCACTGTCCACTTAAACATAATCATTAAATCATGTTTATACTCAATATACAGAAGATATTTAATTGCTTGTGTAATGAGAAAACAATAATTCTTTTGGATAGCAACAATTAGGAACCACTCTTTCCTCTACTCTTTTATTGCTTCTTTATGCTGCCAGGAACATAAACATAATGGCTGTAGCTGAACTGCCACTTTGTCAGCACAAGGGAAAGGAACAGACAGCTGAAGAGAATTTCAAACTGATATTCTTAAGCCACTGAAGCAATGCCAGCAGTTTCCTATCCCTGTGCTGTCTTTTACATGAGAAAACTGAAACCCCTATGGTCATTTAAATACAAATATATTTTCTAGTTCTGACAGTCACACCAATATCTTCAATAAGAACTAATAGCTATTTTGTAGTTCAGTCTCCTTGGGAGAAGTCGGTTAACCTCTGATGATCCCAACACTCTTTATTTTTTTTAATTTTATTTTATAAATGTCTTTTTTACTGAAGTAGAGTTGATTAATAATATCTGGTGATTAGGACATGGACATATTTTTTTGATAGAGTGGGGCATTATTCAGCCAGTATAATAATTGATATTTTTATTTTGAAATTGCTTTCAAAATGTTTTGTGTATAGAATTTTCATAGTCCACCAAATAAGGATGTCAAGTGTAAAAATGGTTTAATTATGTATTGTTTTCTACTATTAAAAAGAGGATTCAAGGTTACACCTCTCTAAAGGAAAAAAGAAGGTCTCTCTCCCACTGGGTCACAGATCTTTTGCTATTTTAGTGAAACAGAGCATAGATACTGATAGACTTGGTATAGTCATTTAGATATGATGAGCTTTGTGACATTAATGAGTTTGGGTTTATTAAATTTATTGTTTCTAAATACACTATAGATTTTCCATTTTTGTTTTTAATGGAGTATAACTGATTTACAATATTATATTATTTTTAGGTGTATAACATAGTGATTCAATATTTTTATGTTATACATCATTTAATGTTATTTAAAAAACAATGGCTATATTTCTTTGTGCTGTACAATATATCCTTATTGTTTACCAATTTTATACATACTGGTTTGTATCTCTTAATCCTCTACCCCTATTTTGCCCCTCCTCCCATCCCTTTCCCCACTGAGAGACCACTAAAATGGCCATAAAAATTCTATGTCACAGCATTGCTGCTAAACCTACATAAAATGAAAATGTTTAAAAAGTATAAAGCCTACTTTATTACTTTTATATTTAGCATTGTATTAATTATCACACTTAGCTATGTACATGAACAATAACCTATCATGCATTGGCTTGTCAAATTTTTAAAATGGGAAAAAACTAGGCCAGTCATATTATTCCCTTTTTATTCTAATTCTAAAATTATTAAAGAATGAACCATCTTGTCCTCATACACAGGTGATATAAAATTTACACTTGTGTTGCATATATTCAGCACCATGATATGAAATATTATGAAACTGTTGTCTTCTTTTCATCCTTTACATTAAGATAAAGGACTAAAATGTGATTTTGAGGGGTTTAGTAACATAATTTTATGTCATATCTACTTTCTTTAAAAAATGGAGAGAAAATCTGGATGAATTTGGGTGTGGCAGTGACTTTTTAGATACAAAAAGTGACTTTTTAGATCAAAGGTAAGATCCATGAAATAAATAATTGATAAACTGGACTTCATTAAAATAAGAAAATCTGCTTTTCAAAAGACAATGTCAAGAAAATGCTAAGAAAAGCCATAGACTGGGAGAAAATATGATAAAGACTGTTATCCAAATATACAAAGAGCTCTTAAAACTCAACAATAAGAAAACAAACAACCCAATTAAAAAATGGGACAGAGACCTTAACAGACACCTCACTGAAGCAGATATTGAGATGGCAAATAAGCATATGAAAATAAGTTCCACACATCATCAGAGAAATATAACTTAAAAAAAAATGAGAGACCACTACACACCTACTAGAAAGGCCAAAATCCAGAACACTGACGACACCAAATACTGGCAAGGATGTGAAGAAACAGGAACTCTCATTCATTGCTGGTAGGAATGCAAAATGATGCATCACTTTGGAAGGCAGTTTGCTTGTTTCTTACAAAACTAAACATACTAATCTAGCAATCACACTCTTTGGTATTTACCTGAAACAGTTTAAAGCTTATGTCTACACAAAACCCTGTACATGGGTATTTATAGCTACTTAATTCATAACTCTCAAAACTTGAAAGCAATCTAGGTGTCTTTTAGTAGGTGAATGGATAAATAAACTATTATACATCCAGGAAATGAAATATTATTCAGTGCTAAAAAGAAAGGTGCTATCAAGCCATCAAAAGACATGGAGGAAGCTTAAATGCATATTACTAAGTGAAAGAAGCTACTCTGAAAAGGTTGCATACTATATGATTTCATCTCTATGACATTCTGGAAAAGGCAAAACTATGAAGACAGTGAAAAGATCAGTGGCTGACAGGGGTGGGGTGAGGGGATGAATAGGCATAGCACAGAGGATTTTTAGGGCAGTCAAAGTACTCTGTGTGATACTATATTGGTGGATACAGGTCATTATACATTTGTCCAAACTCAGAATGTAACTGGTGGGGGATATTGATCATGGAGGAGGCTATGGATGTGTGGGAGAGGTGATATATGGTAAATATCCATACTTTCCTCTCTATTTTCTATGTAACTACTCTAAAAATGAAGTCTTAAAGAAAAGAGAGTACCTTTTTTTGTTGTTGTTGTTTTTCCTCCAGAAGTGGAATTTGTTTAAGTAATTTGGAAAATCAATTCTTACCTAGTCAAGGGTCTAAAACAATTTGACATCACCAATGGCCTGACAGCTAAAGAAATATTGGTGACCTTATTCCCATGAGTTCTGGGGATAATAATTTCTCAACTAAAATTCTCAAATTGCTATTTGTTTAAAAAAATGTATGGTCAATATTATCTCAGGTTTTGGGAGAGCAAAGTGGCCAAATACTAGTGTATGGCAGAGGTCGTGGGGAGCTGGAGGAGGAGAAAGAAAATATATTTAACATTATTCTTTAATATTTTCTGAGACTGCTTTTATATTTTATAAAACCTGAATATTAATGATCTTTCTTAATTATTTTTTTAAATACATCCAAAAGCTCAGCTATACTATCTTTGCCTTAGGTTATAATTTAGTCAGCAATTCATATAGCAGTTTATCACTGCCCACATGACCATTCCTTCCATTATTCTGACTCTTCCAACAGCTACTCAAATAACTAGTACTGTATGTAAATGATTATGTTCCATAAGATTTTTTTTGGAGGTGATGGTATGCTTATTACCTTGATTGAATGGTTTCACAGGTATATGCATATGTCCAAACTCTCATCAAATTGTATACATTAAATATGCACAGTTTTTTATATATCAATTGTACCTCAATACAGTTGTTAATTTTATAAAAAAAGATGTGTGCAGAAGTCTTTAGCAGTAAAGTGTCACGATACATAAAATGTTTTTTAAAAAATCATCATCCAAGTAGAGCTCAGAAGAATATTCAGAATTTAGTAAGCACACCCATAAGATATGGTAGGTCTGGATATTTTGTTGCCTGAATTCCAGATTCCTGAACATGTATGCACTAGCCTTTCTTTTCAATGCCCTGTCCTATAACTTGCCACATTTTATTCCATTAATATCCATCAAGTGTCTACTATGTGCCATGTGCTTGTGACTCAGCAGAAGACAAGGAGGCCTTGTGCCTGTCCTCTCAAACTTACCATTCCAGTCTTATCTGAAGTACTCAGTTCTCCAAACATACCATGCCCATCCTACCTCCCATTTCTCAGTCACTTAGAGACAGAAGGCTCATATTCATAGAAAAGAAAGTGAATGGTCTTTGTAAAAGATAAAGCAGCTTTATAAATGCTAGCCTTCAACTCCAAACACTTGCAGTTATCTTTATCTAGATAAAGAGAATTAAGTCATTCCCTTCACCCTTCCCTGCACCCCTCATACCAGCACACACATATAAATACTATAATTGTTAGGAACATTGGCTCAGAGTCAGAAACTCTCTAATCATGCTGCAAGATTGAACATCTTATTTAACAGTCTGAGTCTCAATTTTTTTGGTGTAGCTCCTTCTTTTTAAAATTTTTTATTGATGTATAGTTGTTTTACAATGTTGTGTTAATTTCTGCTGTACAGCAAAGTGATTTAGTTTTATATATATGTATATAAATATATATATATATATATAAATATATATATATACATCCTTTTTATATTCTTTTCCATTATGGTTTATCATAGGTTATTAAATATAGTTTACTGTTGCTCTACAGTAAGACCTTATTGTTTATCCATTCTATATATAATAGCTTACATCTTCTAACCCCAGCCTCCCACTCCCCTTCCCCCTTGTCAACCACGAGTATGTTTTCTATGCTCCTTAGTCTGTTTCTGTTTCACAGACAGGTTCATCTGTTTCATATTTTAGATTCCACATATAAGTGATATCATATGATATATGTCTTCTCCTTCATTTAGCATTATACTCTCTAGTTGAATCCATGTTGCTGCAAATGGTATTATTTCATTCTTTTTTATGGCTGAGTAGTATTGCATTGTATATGTGTACCACATCTTCTTTATCCATTCATCTGTCAATGGACATTTAGGTTGTTTCCATGTCTTGGCTATTGTGAATAATGCTGCTGTGAATATAAGGGTGAATGTAATCTTTTTGAATTATAGTTCTGTCTCAACATATGCCCAGGAGTGGGATTGCTGGATCATACGGTAATTCTATTTTTAGTTTTCTGAGGAACCTTCATACTGTTTTCCACAGTGGCTGCACCAACTTACATTCCCACCATACACTCTACAGCATTTGTTATTTGTGGACTTTTTTAAAATTTAAATATATGTAGTATCTTATTCCTGTGTAATATGTTTCCTGTCTATGTAATCATGCTTACAATGTTTATGATTACAGTCATGGAATACAAACTATTTCCACCCTGATTTTCAAAATGCACTCTCAGGTGTTTTACAGGCATATATTTTTATCCTCCATTTTCTCTTTAGAAGAGTAACTTCTTTTCTTTTATGACATAGATTCCTTAGACACTTTCTGTATATCTTTTTTTAAATCTTTTTTTTTGTAGACTTTTTAATGATGGCCGTTTTGACCAGTGTGAGGTGGTACCTCATTGTAGTTTTGATTTGCACCTCTCTAATTATTAGCGATGTTGAGCATCTTTTTACATGCCTATTGGTCACCTGTATTTCTTCTTTGGAGAAATGTCTATTTATGTCTTCTGCCAATTTTTCAATTGATTTGTATTTTTGTTGTTGTTGAGTTGTATGAGCTGTTTGTATATTTTGAAAATTAAGCCCTTGTCTGTCGCATCATTTGCAAATATTTTCTCCCATTCTGTAGGTTGTCTTTTCATTTTGTTTATGATTTTCTTTGCTGTGCAAAAGCTTGTAAGTTTGATTAGATCCCATTTGTTTATTTTTGGTTTTATTTCCATTGCCTTGGGAGACTGACCTAAGAAAACATTTCTACAATTTTTGTCAGAGAATATTTTGCCAATGATGTCTTCTAGGATTTTTATGGTGTCATATTTTATGTTTAAGTCTTTAAAGCCATTTTGAGTTTATTTTTGTGTATGGTGTGAGGATGTGCTCTAACTTCATTGATTACATGTGCCTATCCAACTTTCCCAACACCACTTCCTGAAGAAGCAGTTTTTTTCCCATTATATATTCTTGCCTCCTTTGTCAAAGATCAACTGACTGTAGGTGTGTGGGTTTCTTTCTGGGCTCTCTATTCTGTTCCATTGATTCATACATCTGACTTTGTTCCAATACCATGCTGTTTTGACTAATATAGCTTTGTAGTATCATCTGAAGTCAGGGAGGGTTATGCCTTCTGCTTTGTTCTTTTTCTTCAGGATTGCTTTGGCAATTCTGGGCCTTTTATGGTTCCATATAAATGTTAGGATTATTTGTTCTAGTTCTGTGAAAAATATCATTGGTAATTTGATAGGGATTGCATTTAATCTGTAAATTGCTTTGGGTAGTATGGCCATTTTAACAATATTAATTCTTCCAATCCAAGAACATGGGATATCTTTCCGTTTCTTTGAATCATCTTCAATTTCATTTATTAATGTTTTCTAGCTCTGAGCAAGTCTTTCACCTCCTAGGTCAAGTTTTTTGTAAGTATTTTATTTTGAGGGATGTGTTTTTAAAAATAATTGTTTTTCACATTCCCTTTCTGATATTTCATTGTTAGTGTAAAGAAATGCAACCAATTTTTGGATGTGAATCTTGTAACCTGCTACCTTGCTGTATTTATCAGTTCTGTAGATTTTGTGTGGAGTCTTTAGGTTTTTCTATATATAGTACCATGTCATCTGCATAAAGTGACAATTTTACCTCTTGCCTTCCAATTTGGTTACCTTTTATTTTTATTAATTTTTAAATTTTTTTTCTGATTGCTGTGGCTAGAACTTCCAATACTATGTTCAATAGAAGAGATGAGAGTGGGCATCCTTGTCTTGTTCCAGATTTTATCAGGAAGGCTTTCACCTTTTCACGATTGAGTGTTATACTGGCTGTGAGTTTGTCATAAATAACTTTTATTATGTTGAGATATGTTCCCTCTATACCCACTTTCATAAAGGTTTTTATCATGAATATAGGTTGAATATTACCAAATGTCTTTTCTGCATCTGTTAAGATGATCATGTGTTTTTTGTCTTTTCTTTTGCTTATGAGGTGTATCACATTGATTGATTTGTGTATGTTGAACCGTACTTGTGAACTTGGGATGAATCCCAGTTGGTCAGAGTATATGGTGTTTTTTATGTGTTATTGGATTTGGTTTGCTAATGTTGAGAATTTTTGCATGTATATTCACCAAAGATATTGGCCTGTAATTTGCTTTTTTAGTGGCATCTTTTTCTGGTTTTGGTATCAGGGTGATGGTGGCTTCATAAAATGCCTTTGGGAGTGTTCCTTCCTCTTCAATCTTTTGGAAGAGTTTGAGAAGGATCGATATAAATCCTCCTTTGTACATTTGGTAGAATTTACCTGTGAAGCCATCTGGTCCTGGACTTTTGTTTGTAGGGAGTTTTTTTTTTCTTTTTTTAATTACAGATTCTATTTCACTTCTAGTTATCAGCCTGTTCAAATTATCTATTTTTTCTTGATTCAATTTTAATCTCTGTTTTATTTCCTCTCTGATCTTTATTGTTTCCTTCCTCTGCTTACTTTAGGTTTTGTTTGTTCTTTTTCTAATTCTTTTAAGTGGTATGTTAGGTTGTTTATTTGAGATTTTTCTTGTTTTCTGAAGAAGACCTGTATCACTATAAACTTTACACTTAAGAACTGCTTTTGCTGCATCCCATAGATTATGTATAATTGTGTTTTCATTGTTATTGGTCTCAAGGTATTTTTAAATTTCTTCTTTGATTTCATCACTGACCCATTGGTTTTTTAGTAATATGCTGTTTAGTCTCCATATAATCATTTTTGTTTTTCTCATTTCTTCTTTTGTGGTTGATTTCTAGTTTCATGCGATTGTGGTCAAAAAAGATTCTGAGATAATTTCTTAAATTTGTTGAGGCTTGTTTTGGTTTTGTGCCCTAGTATGTGGTCAATCCTAGAGAATGTTCCATGTGAACTTGAAATGAATGTGTATTCTGTTTTTTTTTTTTTTTTGGATATTATGTCCTGAAAATATCAATTAAGTCTAACTATTCTATTTTATCATTTAGGATCTCTGTTGCCTTATTGATTTTCTGTCTAGAAGATCTGTCCATTGATGTGAGTGGGGTGTTAAAGTCTCTTACTATTATTGTATTCCTGTCAATTTCTCCCTTTATGTCTGTTAGTGTTTGTTTTATGTATTGGGTGACCTACTATATTAGGTGCATATATGTTGATGAGTGTAAAATTCTCTTCTTGCATTGATCCTTTTACCATTATATAGTGTCCTTCTTTATCTTTCTTTATGACCTTTGTTTTAAAGTCTATTTTGTCTGATATCAGTATAGCAATCCCCACTTTCTTGTCATTTCCATTTGCATGAAATATCTTTTCCATCCCCTCATTTTCAATCTATGTGTGTCCTTTATCCTAAAGTGGATCCCTTGTATGCAGTATATGGTAGGCTCTTTTTTTTTTTCCCAATCTGCCACCCTATGTCTTTTTTTTTTTTTTTTTTTTTTTTTTGCAGTACATGGGCCTCTCACTGTTGTGGCCTCTCCCGTTGTGGAGCACAGGCTCTGGACACACAGGCTCAGTGACCATGGCTCACAGGCCCAGCTGCTCCGTGGCATGTGGGATCTTCCCGGACTGGGCCACGAACCCATGTCCCCTGCATCGGCAGGCAGACTCTCAACCACTGCACCACCAGGGAAGCCCCACCCTATGTCTTTTGATTGGAGTGTTTAGTCCATTCACATTTAAGGTAATTATTTGTAGATATGTATTTATTGCCATTTTAAAACTTGTTTTCCAGTTGATTCTGTGTTTCTTCTTTGTTCCTTTCTTTTTCTTTTTGTGGCTTTTTGCTTTCCTTTTATTTTATGTTTGTATTTTCTTATTTTTGGTATTCGTGATCTATTGTATGTTTTTATTTGTGGTTGATTTGTGGTTACCCTGTTTTTCAAGATGATAATCTTGCTGGTTAGAGTATTCTAGGTTGCATATTATTCCTTTTAGGATTTTGAATATATCTTGCCACTCCCTTCTGGCCTGCAATGTTTCTGTAGAGAAATCAGCTAATAGGCTTATGCAGGTTCCATTGTAATTAACTCTGTTTTTCTCTTGCTGCCTTTAGAATCCTCTTTATCTTTACCTTTTGCCATTTTAATTATATCTTGGTATAGGTCTGTTTGGGTTCATCTTGTTTGGGACCCCCTATGATCCCTGTACTTGGATTTCTGTTCCCTCTTTAGGTTCGGGAGGTTTTCAGCCATAATTTCTTCAAATACATTTTCAATCCCCCTTTCTCTTTCTTCCCCTTCTGGGATCTCTATTATGCATAGATTCCACACTTTATATTATCTCATAGGTGTCTTATGTTGCTTTTTTTTTTAAATTCAGCTATCTGTCTGCTGTTCTGATTGGGTGATTTCCATTATTCTATCATCCAGATCACTTATTTGTGCTTCTGCATTATTCATTGCCTTTAGCTCAGCTTTCCTCTTGGCAAATGAGTTTTCTAATTTTCTTTGGCTCCCTTTATAGTTTCTAGTTCATTTTTACAGTACTCTGCATTTCTATTGATAGCCTTTCTTAATTCCTTCAGTATTTTCATTATTTGTTTTTTGAAATCAGTGTCTATTCGACTGAAGAGGCCTCTTTCACTGTTTGTTCTTTCAGGGGAATTCTCTTTGTCTATCAGCTGGGAATGCTTCCTTTGCTTCTTCATTTGATTTATTTTTATCTTACTCTCTGAGTTTAGGAGGAATGATTATCTACTGTGGTCTTGGAGGTTTATTTATATGTGGAAGAGTCCCTGCATAGCTTGTGTGGGTTTAATATTTTGTGTTTGAGGGTCATTTTTAGTACAGACACCTGCCACCTCTTTCCTCAGCATGTGCTGGCCATTATCCCCTTGATAAGAGGTGTGCAGAGGCAGTGTCTGTTGCCTGCTCCTGGGACTCTAGGCAGTGATAGTGGCTTGCACACACTCCTGGAGTTTGCAATGGCAGGAGAGGCGGCTTAATATCACTCCTGGAGCCTGCAACAGAGGCAGTGGCTTGCGTCTGCTCCTAGAGCTCATGTAGATGGTGTCCTGTCTCCTGAGAGTGAACACAGG
Source organism: Delphinapterus leucas (assembly GCF_059928025.1). Taxonomy (NCBI): domain Eukaryota; kingdom Metazoa; phylum Chordata; class Mammalia; order Artiodactyla; family Monodontidae; genus Delphinapterus; species Delphinapterus leucas. The sequence continues at coordinate 80,875,857 of NC_143135.1, read as the reverse complement.
GAAAAAGGCTGCAATGGTGAGTCCCATCCCTCCCCTCAGGCACTCCACACACAATGGTGCCTGGTCTTTTAGGTGGGCCTTGGCTTCCTTCGTGTACACTCTCAGTTGTGGTCAGACCAGACTCCAGTCCCTTCAGGCTGTTTCCACACAGCCAACCCCAATTCTCTCCCCAGGTCTGATCTTCAAAGCCCAAGCTTCAGCACCCAGTCCCTGCCCACACTGGTGGACCTACATCTCAGGCTGGGGAGCACTGGGTGGTGGCACTGACCATCTGTACATGTTTCTCTCTGTTCTGGCTGCTGCAAACCAGTTGCTTCACTCTCCTCCAAGACTACAAAGCTCCCCCTCTGTCTTGGCTGATCTCCCTGCCAGTGAGGGGACATCCCAGTGTACAGGAACATTTCCTCTTTCACAGCTCCCTCCAAGGGGTGCAGGTCCCATCCAGCCATCCAGGTTCCTTTTTCTCTATCTTTTTTCTTTTGTCCTACCCAGTTATGTGGAGGTTTTCTTGCCCTTTCAGAAGTCTGAGGTCTTCTGCCAGCATTCAGTAGATATTCTGTAAGAACTGTTAGACATGTAGATATATTTTTGATGTATTTGTGGGAGAAGGTGAGCTTCACATCCTACTCCTATAGTATCTTGATCACTCCTGAGTCTCAATTTTTATTATGAAATTGGAATAATAATAGTATCTATTTCGTAGGGATCTCAGGAAATTTAAAAAATATGCCTAAGGTCACCTGACTCAAGAATGCTATAGACTAAAAGCTTACAATCAGAATAAATGTACCCCTTAAACTAATTGTATTTCTTGGCTAATAGACAACTCAGCATGAAGCAGGAGATAGATGGGCCCCAGGTTTAACAGTTTCTGCCCTGTAGACAGATACTCCAAAATAGCAGGGGAGAGGAGCTGAACGCTGCCCAGCTAAGTTTTATCTCTTATCTGAGCCCTGCCCAGATAAGAGATAAAAGACAACATATTCCTCATTCTCGAAGTCAAGGGGACCTCCCTGACTACACATGTGCAGAAAGGCTCTTTGAAGGTCAGAAAGTGAGGGGACACCACCACAGAGCAGATGATGTCAACCTACCCATAGCCCTCTTCAGTAGAATTCATCTTAGCTAAGAGATGTGCACGCACACAAGGGAGGACCTTGAGATATACCAAATACGGACCCATAACCAGGCAAAGCAAGATGATTGGCCAAAGGAAACCCAGAAGAAATGTCCCATAAAAATGATTCAAACTACTACAAGGGCATGACTCTCTCTCTGAGCCTGCCCATGTGTCTATGCACACATACTCTTTGCCTCCTAATAAACACTCTAGTTATTTCACAACTTTTCATCTCTATGTGGAAATTCATTTATACACAGCCTTGTCACTGGTCCCTGTTGGTCTAGTGGCTAGGATTCAGTGCTCTCACTGCTGCAACCTGACTTCAACCTCTGGGTGGGAAACCAAAATCCTGCTTCACATCTCTGCAGGCTGAGGCAACCTGAGATCAAGCATAAGAAAAATGAAAAATACAATAATAATAGGAGTAGAGAGTAAATCAAAAATAAATCAAAAGAATGGAATGGTGGGTTGCATGAATTGACTAGATTATGGGAGGAAGTGATGAGCCACTTGTCGAGAAGTGGTAGGATATTCAAACTATGGATATTGAATTTAATAGAACATTAAACCTATTTATTAAAACCACCAGAAGAAAGTCCTTGAGACTATTCACTTCTCCCCGATTTCACTGGTCAATGGTGAAGGTAAAGAAAGTGATCGTGTTTGAAGAAAGAAGACAAGAGTTCTTTCAATTGATTTTTATATGATATTTGCTGGCACTCTTTTGTGATAGACACAGTGGCCTGTCTCTAGGCAAATTTGCATTCTCAATTAAAATGATTCCTTTGCTAGGAACAGTAAGTTCTTCTGGCAGTATGAAGAGAAAATAAGGACGATGATTCAAGAAAAGAGAACTTGTAGCACTTAAAAAATATATCCTTATACAGTTCTAGATAGTCAAGGTATTATCATTAACTTTGTCAATAATAAAAGACAGACATATATGACAAACCCACAGCCAACATCGTCCTCAATGGTGAAAAACTGAAACCATTGCCCTTAAAATCATGAAGAAGAAAAGGATGTCAACTTTCACCAATATTATTCAACATAGTTCTGGAAGTTTTAGCCACAGCAATCAGAGAAGAAAAAAAATAAATAAAAGTAATCCAGATCAGGAAAGAAGTAGTAAAACTGTCACTGTTTACAGATGACATGATACTTTACAAAGAGAATCATAAAGATGCTACCAGAAAATGACTAGAGCTAATCAATGAATTTGGTAAAGTAGCAGGGTACAAAATTAATGCACAGAAATCTCTTGCATTCCTATACACTAATGATGAAAAATCTGAAAGAGAAATTAAGGAAAAACTCCCATTTACCACTGAAACAAAAATAACAAAATACCTAGGAATAAACCTACCTAAGGAGACAAAAGACCTGTATGCAGAAAACTATAAGACACTGATGAAAGAAATTAAAGATTATACAAACAGATGGAGAGATATACCATGTTCTTGGATTGGAAAAATCAATATTGTGAAAATGACTATACTACTCAAAGCAATCTAGAGATTCAGTGCAATCCATATCAAACTACCAATGGCATTTTTCACAGAACTAGAACAAAAAATTTCACAATTTGTATGAAAACACAAAAGACCCTGAATAGCCAAAGCAATCTTGAGACAGAAAAACAGAACTGGAGGAATCAGGCTCCCTGACTTCAAACTATACTACAAAGCTACAGTAATCAAGACAGTATGATACTGGCACAAAAACAGAAATACAGGTCAATAGAACAGGATAGAAAGCCTAGAGATAAACCCACACACATATGGTCCCCTTATCTTTGATAAAGGAGGCAAGAATATACAATGGAGAAAAGACAGCCTCTTCGATAACTGGTGCTGAGAAAACTGGACAATTACATGTAAAGGAATGAAACTAGAACACTTCCTAACACCATACACAAAAAGTAAACTCAAAATGGATTAAAAGCCTAAATGTAAGTCCAGCCACTATAAAACTCTTACAGGAAAATATAGGAAGAACACTCTTTGACATAAATCACAGCAAGATCCCTTTTGACCCACCTCCTAGAGAAACGGAAATAAAAACAAAAGTAAAGAAATGAGACCTAATGAAACTTAAAAGCTTTTGCACAGCAAAGGAGAGCATAAACAAGATGTAAAGACAACCTTCAGAATGGGAGAAAATATTTGCAAACAAAGCAACTGACAAAGGATTAATTTCCAAAATATACAAAAGCTCATGCAGCTCAATATTGAAAAAACAAACAACCCAATCCAAAGATGGGCAGATCTAAACAGACATTTCTCCAAAGAAGATATACAGATTGCCAACAAATGCATGAACAGATGCTCAACATCACTAATCATTAGAGAAATGCAAATGAAAATCACAATGAGGTATCACCTCACACCAGTCAGAATAGCCATCATCAAAAAATCTACAAAAAATAAATGCTGGAGAGGGTGTGGAGAAAAGGGAACCCTCTTGCACTGTTGGTGGGAATGTAAATTGATACAGCCACTGTGGAGAACACTATGGCGGTTCCTTAAGAAACTACAAATAGAACTACCATATGACTCAGCAATCCCACTCCTTAACATATACCCTGAGAAAACCATAATTCAAGAAGAGTCATGTATCACAATGTTCATTGCAGCACTATTTACAATAGCCAGGACATGGAAGCAACCTAAGTTTCCATTCACAGATGAATGGGTAAAGAAGATGTGGCACATATATACAATGGAATATTACTCACCCATGAAAAGAAATGAAATTGAGTTATTTGTAGTGAGGTGGACGGACCTAGAGTCTCTCATACAGAGTGAAGTACGTCAGAAAGAGAAAAACAAATACCATATACTAACACATATATATGGAATCTAAAAAAAAAAAAAAGTTCTGATGAACCTAGGGATTGAACAGGAATAAAGACGCAGATGTAGAGAATGGACTTGAGGACACAGGGAGGGGGACGGGTAAGCTGGGATGAAGTGAGAGAGTGGCATGGACATGTATACACTACTAAATGTAAAATAGGCAGCTAGTGGGAAGCAACTGCATCACATGGGGAGATCAGCTTGGTACTTTGTCACCACCTAGAGGGGTGGGATATAGGAAGGTTGGGAGGGAGATGCAGGAGGGAGGGGATATGGGGATATATGTATACATATAGCTGATTCACTTTGTTACACAACAGGAACTAACACAACATTGTAAAGCCATATACTCAAATAAAGATGTAAAAAAAAAAAAAGAGAGAGACAGATGTTCTGAAAATTTTTAAAGATTGTCTCCCCTTAGTTTGAGTGGAGGATTATCCTAATGGCTGAGTATTAAGAGTTTTCAAATGAAAATTTATAAAGAAATGCTGAGTGGACATTTCAAACTTTGATTTAACATAGTTTTCAATTTTCCCAGAATATTAAACCTTGAAAACATGGCCATTCCAAAAACAACAGATTATTAAAATTCCTGGAGTTAAGGACAAAACTTTCTTTGTGGAGGCAAAAGTAAAAGAAATAAAATATGAAGATACACAAGGGGATTGACAATTGACTTTTAGTAGAAAAGAAAAGAAACTGGTAATACTGGGATGTTTTCATTTTTATTTAAAAAATGTCATTACTATAGAGTATGTAGTATAAAGGTAAGCAAAGGTGCTAGGCACTCCTGTGGTATGATTTATGAGGCTCTGGGAAAACTATTTTGTTAAAATTATGTTTTTTTTTACTTCTAGTACAGCAGTTCTCAGTACTAAATCAAGGTTAATAGTTAGATGAACACTGGACAGAGGAAATGCAGGATGGGGAAAATGTGAGAAGAATCCAAGGAAATTACCTAGTAGCTTCTATAACTTTGGTTTTTGGTTGATGGGTAAATGCTCTGTGGTTAAGGGTGGGGTCGGCATACGTAAATATATGTGTTTTCTGCATATATATATATATGTGTGTGTGTGTGTGTGTGTGTATACACACACACAAATTGCTTTCTTGTTTCAGGGATTACAGCTTTATAGTTAAGAACATAGATTTAAAGGTTAGACAAGAGTTTAAAAAAATTTTTATGTGATAATATTTTACTCAAAAAAGGTTTTTAGATCACTATTTTCCCATAATACTGGAACGTTGTTTCTCTGATATAGAAATCTTTTTTGAGGATTATATCTTGTCTAATGAGTTAGACAACATTTTAATTCTGCTCCAGATAGTCCTCAAAAGTCCACTACTTGACTCTCTGAGTTTAGTTTCTTTATTGATAAAACAAAACAACAGCATTTAGCCCTGTCTCATTGTTAGATATATGTCAAGCATACTTCCTGATGTATAATACACACTTAATACATTGTCAAAGTACCTGTATTTTTGTGTCATAATCTATCAGAATGGATATTCAATATTAGCTGATAAATTTCAATTAAACATTACCAAGTTGTGTATGATTACAGGGTTTGGAAGAACAAGAAAGAAAGGTAACTAGACTTTCATTATAAGGTTAGACAATAGCAGTGTCAGTGGACATTGTTATTTTGTTTATAACCTCACCAAATATGCTTCTATTCTTTCTAGCTTAAGAATAGAGTGGGGTTTGATCTTTTGTGTTTTGATCATATGTGTGTTGGTATGGATTTTATTTCTTTAAATTGAAATATAGTTGATTTACAATATTGTGTTAGTTTCTGGTTTACAGCTTCTTGATTCAGTATTCTTGCAGATTATTTAGTTTTTACTGTTGTTTTTTTCTTTTTTAAAAATTTTTATTAAAGTATAGTTGCTTTACAATGTTGTGTTAGTTTCTGCTGCACAGCAAAGTGCATCAGCTATATGTATACATATATCCCCTCTTTTTGGACTTCCTTCCCATTTAGGTCACCACAGAGCATTGAGTAGAGTTCCCTTTGCTATACAGTAGGTTCTCATTGGCTATCTATTTTATACATAGTATCAATAGTGTATATATGTCAATCCCAATCTCCCAGTTCATCCCACTCCCCCTTTCCCCATTGGTATCCATAAGTTTATTCTCTAGGTCTGTGTCTCTATTTCTGCTTTGTAAATAAGATCGCCTATACAAATTTTTTCAGATTCCACATAAATGCATTAATATATTTGCTTTTCTCTTTCTGACTTTCTTCACTCTGCATGACAGTCTCTAAGCCAACCCACTTCTCTACAAATGACCCAATTTCATTCCTTTTTATGGCTGAGTAATATTTCATTTTATATATGCACCACATCTTCTTTATCCATTCCTCTGTTGATGGACATTTAGGTTCTTTCCATGTCCTGGCTATTGTAAATAGTGCTGCAATGAACATTGGGGTGCATGTGTCCTTTTTGAATCATGGTTTTCTCTGGGTATTTTAGGTTACTGTAAAATATAATTATACAGGGTATAATTCCTTGTGCTATATAGCAAATTATTTTTGCTTACCTATTTTATGAATAGTAGTTTGTATCTGTTAATCCTATACCCCTAATTTGCTCTTCCCCCCCTTCCTCTTCCCTTTGGTCACTGTAAGTCTATTTTCTATGCCTGTGAGTCTGTTTCTGTTTTGTACATGCATTCATTTGTATTATTTTTTAGATTCAACATATAAGTGATATCATACAGTCTGACTTATTTCACTAAGCAGCATAATATTCTCTAGGTCCATCCACATTGCTGAAAACGGCAATATTTCTTTTTCTCATAGCTAATTAATATTGCATTATATATATATGTATATATATATATATATATATATATATATATATACACATATCACGTTTTCTTAATCCAGTGATCTGTTGATCCTCCTTTGTGTTGCCACAGTGTCTTGGCTATTATAAATAGTACTGCTATGAACATTGGGGAGCATGTTACTTTTCAAATTAGTGTTTTGGTTTTTTTTCTGGATATATAGCCAGGAGTAGAATTGCTGGATGATATGGTAGTTTATTTTTAGTTTTTTAAGTAACCGCCAGACTGTTTTCCCTAGTGGTTGTACAAATTTACATTGGTATGGACTTAATTTTTAACTTAATGTAATAAATCATATTCATAGTTTCTTAATGTTGAACCATCTTTGCCTCCACTGATAAAATATAGTCATGATTTATCAATATTTAATTAGCTATGCAAGCTAAATATAATTTGTTAATATTTTACTTAATACTTTAAATCTATACTCATAGGTAACTCTGGCCTACAGTTCTTTGTCCTTGCCTAAGCAGTTAAAAATTATTTTTCCATGTGCTCTAAAAATGCTCCAGTAGGCCTCTTAAAGTTCTCCAAGTTTAACTTTAACTCTAGGAATTATCAGCAAATACTCTTCTTAATTGTACATTAACCAAATTAATAGTTCATTAGATTATCAAGCTTTCAGAGCACAATCAAAACTACCTAAAAATAGAGTACTAAAATTTACCAAAATGTTTTCAGCCTTTCTTAATGACTCAGAAAACACTTCAATATTTTCTAAGAATCTTACATCAAAGGGGTCCCAATAGAAAACAGATGATGCACTTAAATTACTATAATTTATGAAGATTTTCTTTATAAATGACTTATTAAAAGGCTGAGAGTGAGGTGTAGAAGAACCACATGGAACAGTTAAAGATGCCCAGGACTAGTAGCAGAGGCCTATTTCCTACCTCTGAAGCTCAAAAGAATGAGAGAAGGGAAGGACCAGGAAAGAGAAAGTCATGTAGAGCAGGCCACCTAGAGAAGCCTGGGTGTTAAGAGACACAATCAGCTTGAAGTAACCCCTCAGGGAAGCCAACTGGAGGCCAGAGAGCACAGGAGCTGTTGGTGTAGTCTACAGGGGTCAGCTTCCTGAGATAGTCAGCAGAGAAGAAATGGCGATGAAGCGCATATATGGACTGGCAAAGGAAGATACTCAGCACATCTTTCCAAGGGGTCAGGGACTTCCTGTGTTTTGCTTTTTACTGTATTTCTACTGCCTACAATACTGCCATAAGTATTTGCTGAATAAATACATGAACAATGAAATTATAAGAAATATCCAGTGGACATTTGGTTAAAATTAAAATTTACAAAAGCATTCCTACCTGCAAATATTTTTCATTTACACTGCATATAATTGCTTAATTAATTTGTTAAAGGATTTATATTAAAATGTCCAATCCAGTAAATTCTTTGTATATAAGTAAACACAAATTAATAAAAATTTATTTTTTGAAACTACTACATTACGTGCTTTCTTAACAGATCTCTAACTAACTGAATATCTTCTTGTAAAGTTCTCCCTTCCCCCTGGAAACACAGACCCTGTTGCCTATGGCATATCCAGCACCAATGGCTGATAACACCACTTCTGCAACCATAGTTGAATCTGAATTCACCAAGAGTGTGATATTTCCTTGCAAATCCTGTTGTACTTGTTAGTATATCATTTAATTTAAATATATGTAAACAGATAATATATAATATGAAAGAGAAGGGTTTTTTTTATGAAAACTAAGTTGAATGCTGGGAAAAGATAATGAAACTGAGTCACAAAATATGGTAGTGAATTGGATGTAGAAAAATAATAAAACCCAGATGCCTCCACATAAATATTGCTTTTCAAATGTATTTTTAAGTGTTTGTTCCATTTTAAATAGATTTAAGTTAAGGTCACTGATGATACAATCTGGGTGTGATTTATGCCAAAAGGTGATATCAAAATACAATCATCATAGGAAAACATTCAAAGAAAGTCTATAGATTTCCCAACAAAGCCTTCTAACTGAATGGTTACATATTAATAAAAGATATTATATATATATGCGTGTGTGTGTGTATGTGTGTGTGAAGCATTTATATATATATGTTTGTGTGTAAAGCATTATTAAATTCTCCTCATTTAACAAGAAATTTTAATTGTGTTTATTAAGAAATCTTCTACTAAAGCTGTATTTTTACATGAAATGAATCAGGAAAGCATTACCTGACATAAAATTCCACAGCATGACTGTGTTCATGATCATATCCATGCTTACTCTTTCAAAACATATTTACTAAGGACCTACTATATTCACCTCATGTTATAGGTGAAGAATATACAGCCATGAATAAAACAAACAAGTCCTTTCTCCTCTCTAAAACTTGCTTGCTAATAGGAAAGGACAGATAAAAATACATAAATACTTACATACATACATGCATATGTATGCATATAAACAAACAAGCAATGGAAGGAAGAAATGAAGGAAGGAAGGAAGAGGAAGAAAAATAATACATTCTTAAATATGGAGATGTTATATAATAAAGAGTAAAGGGAGTGAGATCTCGTTTAGGGGAAACGCTCTCTGAGAAGATGGCATCTGAGCACAGACTATTATAGAAAATGATCCAGTAATGGGCAATTTGGGAGCCAAATACAACCAATAAATCCATTATCAATTTGGAATCCATTGGGAGAATTCAAAAAAGAAATGTGAGTGTAATTGTGAGGACAAAACCCTGATTATTGTGAATTAAGAATAGAGTAGCAAGAAGTGGAAAGAGTGAGTATAGATCATTCTAATGAGAAGTTTATTGTCAACATGCAAATAACACCCTCATTCTAACACCTACTCAGTTGGGAAGATATGAAGAAAGGGTAATCCAAAACACTTCCATAAGTGGAAAGATCTTCTCCCTTTTAAGCCAGGAGGTGCTGGGAAGAACTACGCAATCACAAATCAGTAAGCTGATTTGTGACTCTGCCACATCCCCTTCTCATTTGTTTGTCTTTTTATGTCCATAAACGTGTTAAGTGAGAAAAGGTTTGACCTCACATAAAATTCAGAAGTGACAGGAAGCAAAATCAATTGTATTTTGAAGTAAAACTTAAATTAATGAACAACCATGATCTACTTTCCCTATATAAAGACCTAAAACTATGCATGCAAGTAAACATCCTGTCATTTGATTTGAACATTACATTTCATAAATATATAGTTCTGTCATATTATAGTGACATACGATGTTTATTAAAAATACAGATTTAGAAAGCTATTCTGATTTGTGTTATTCTGAGAAAGAGGCTCCAAATGGTCATTCTGGCATATTCCCCTGGAAAATACAACTTTAGCTTCAGTTGGTTTTATAACATGGTAAGTTTTCCCTCAGATGTCTGTAAAACTTTGAGGAAATCAGATCATAAGGTAAACTATAATGAAAATGGATGACAGCATCTTTTTTCCAACTCTATGGAATATTGCTAAAGTAGGATCCACTCTAATTTTTTCTACTGTCTCGGAATTTTCCAGTAGAAAAATGTCTTGTTATGTATTACAGTGACAGATATCTTTTAGTTCAGGTTGTGTGCTTCACTTGACATAACCTAGAATAAAATAAATCATGACTATGTATCTAGTTAGGCTCCCCAGTTGTTTTTTTTTCCCTTTAATCAAAACAAATTTCACTACATTTTTTAAAAAGAGCTTAAAAGATCCACTTGAAATGCAGTTTAGAAAGCTTAGTCACATTAAATAAACATACAGATAAAAACGAAAGGAAATTCCTGGGTTTTCAAGCATATGAAATTATAAATGCCTTTGAGACAAAAATTGAAATAATTGCACAAACATGTTAATGGTGTCTAAATAATATCCTAGCACTAATGGGTAATAATAGGCAATTCATAAGTAAAGTTTCCTCTGAATATTAAATATGGTATATTGGAATAAAACAACAAATTGCTCTGCCAAGCTTTCAAAAATTCTCTTTGTTTTAGAACCAGCTCACAAAGTATTGTCAGTTAAGTACACTGGTTATATTAATAATAAAATACATCAAATTATTCTCAGAATAGTGAGCACAAAACATCACAGTGTATCTCTTTATTGATCAGGAAAGTTTAAAATTATAAATATTATCACATCAGGCATAGAAATATGCAATTTTGCTAGAGTATGAAGGGCACTAGGAGCCATTTATCTAGAGGAAAACAACATGGAATCATGGGAAGTTACAGGTTTTGGAGACAGGCATGGGTTTGAATCTTGGCAATACCACTGTATGACAGCTTGTGTTCCCTCAGAAGGGGACTCTAAAATAGGAATTTGTGTGCAAGCAGTTTATTTGGGAGGTACAGGCATCACTGGTAATGGTGTGAGAAAGTATTCGAGTAGGAATAGGAAACACTAGGTAAGAGGGTGAAGTATTAAACCAGCTTTTATAGTGGGTGGCTGGAGATTAATCCCTAGGGATAGCTCTGGGTACTGGTGCAAAACATGTACCTAAGATTCTCCTACTCAGAAAGAAGGAAGCTGAAGTATTTGGTGAGTGCCACTGGTCAAAGATTGTCCCCAGGGGTGTTAATTCCCCAGCACTTCTGGCTGGCATCTGTGGTTGAAGTAAAAGGTCTATAAAACATAGATGCAGGTATTTGCAGTTGGAAGTATATGATCACACTGGAAGGCCCTACTGTTAAGGGTGGGGCACTGAAAGCATCCTGCTAGAGGGATCTTGAACATTCACTGGGCTTCTCTGAGCCTTAGTTCCTCCTTTTATGAAACAGAGATTATGGGATCTTCCTCTGTCATTCATTGATACGATAATATAATGACATATGGAAAATACCATCCACTCAATAAGTGTTACTTACCTCCCCTCACCTTGCCTTCTAGGGCCTTTCCACAGGATCTTCCAGATGTTGTCTTGTGCCATAACTACTGCATTCTTCTCAACACAGTAATACAGCCTTAGGCTACAATAGATTTTTTAACAGTCATTTTCTACTATTGATGCACAAGAAACTTCAAATTAAAAGATAAAAATACAGTACTATTAAATCAAGCATTGTGTCTTTTTTATTTCTATATTAAATATAGGGTAATTGCATTTATTCCTATAAAATTGTTAATTTTGTTTATTATTCTAGCCTTTGATATCATGAATATAAGATTAGATTCATCTGCATTTTTTTTGTCTCTCCATCTGAGGGTTTCTTTTCTCTAAATTTTCTATGGCTCCTACTTCTCCAATGTGATTCTTCTCACTGGGTTAAATTAAGTTATCTTAACTGATTCTCTCACTGTTTTCTTCTCTCTTCTAAAAGGTGTTTAATAAGCTAGATAAGTCAGAAATGTATTACATGTTCTAATTTTCACAAACCAATATCCCTAGTAGCTATCCAAGTGAATAAAGTCCCCATCACTGCTCTAACTTCTTGTCTGTGCCATGGTTCTTTTCTCTTGGACATCACTGTGACACCAACATAGGACAATAGACGATACTAAACTGGGGAAAAGCTTAAAAATGCCTTGAGTCATAGTTCCACTAGAAAGAAGGCTTTACAGCCTTGGAAAACTTTCTGAAAGGCAGTTAGTTTATTTACAAATTTTAGAGGAATCACTTAAGTGTTCAATCAAATTAACTTAGCTACACTTTTTGATTCGTGGTGAAAAACTTCATTCTTTTATCATGTACCATAAATATTTTCAGTGTTATACATGGGATTTTAAAATATCATCATATATTGCAAAAAGATAAATACAATTCAATAATAGTACCATCATTAGTATGAACAGTATTTTAATAAAAAGAATTTTGAAAAGGAAATAAATAAGAGCAAGGTGCAAGAAAATTCAAATTTTATTAGAGCATAGTTAAGCAAGAGCAATCACACCTACAAGGGAGAACACATATATGCTTATACCTAGTTGCTCTCTTTGGCACTCTATTACCTTGGCTGCAACCAAAATTCATAAATATTAGTCACAGTAAGTATCAGGATAGTAAGTGGCAACAGATGGTGTGGTCTTCTACTCTCTTGAATCTTAACATATTTGCCTTTAAGGTTGTTAGGTTAAAACTAATTAAACAAGAATAGCTTATTGCTCGGTCATTTGTACTAGCAAAGAGTTTGCAATCATAATTAGGACTCCTGTCAATTAGCTTTACTAAGGTAAATTCTATTACCTATCAGCACTCAGCTTGGGTGAGTCATTATGGCTCCCTAACATATCTAACAAAGAAAACTAGTCCATTAAAAAGAGATGGCACTGAATCAATAACTCAGTTGGCAAGAAAAAGAAAGAGATTCAGTAGGAAATGAACTGAGAGAAAAAAATGAGAGAAGAGTTTTGAATAGAGCTTCTTATTAGTGTCAGAGATTTTAGGTTTAATTTTGTCAAAAACCCAAGAACATATTCTGAAGATTACTGCTCCTTTACTTCATGAACATATATGAACATGAAATATATGGTCACGCTAATCAATTAATTTCTTAATTTATTCAAGAAGCATTTTGGAAACTTTTAATTTATTTCAAGAAACAATTTTCATAACACATTTTAAAAGTTATAATGTCCTACACTAATAGGTACTAAATACATTATTATTGAATAAATATATAAAAAGATAGTTTTCATTTACATTTGAAAACTATGATAGTAATCCTGAGAATAAGAATCCCAAATTTCTGCATGTTAAAATAATAATAATTTTAAAAAAACCTTTGGCATATAGTATTAAAATTTAAGCTGAGTGTACTTCCTTTCTTAATAGCAATACAATAAAATCTCCAGGTGTATTACATTATGTTTCGCTGACTACTGATACAATACTAGTAACTAATTAATCATTGGTTAGTTAATAATTAACACTAGTTCAATGCTAACACAAAATTAATACAAATCTCTATTATATTTCTTTACAAGCCAACTCAGAACAGTATATAATTATGTGTATATGTACAATATATTACCAATAAATATATGCATACAGGTATTTCATAAAAATCGAGTAAACTAGGTGTTACTGATAAAGGCTTCCTCCATTATAGTATGGTCTTTGACCTAACTTCTTCAATCTTTAATGCTGCTAAAAAAAAAGTCAGAAATTTCCCTTTCCTTTTTTCTAACTGAATCCCCACCTTCTCCATTTCAGCCTACGAGATTCTGATCTTATTTTCAAAAGTACATATAAATAGAACACTTCTTCCATGAAGCTTTCCCTTGTCATGTGATTAGAACTGACCTCACTCTCCTTTGAATCCCTTAGTCTTTTAATTATTATTGTTGTCATCACGTCTGTAATAAATGCATATGCACCCATTGTCTCTCACTAATATGTAAACTCATTTAAGAACAAGGATTGTTGTTCTATGTATAAGTTTTGTAAGATCAAGAAATGTTTTGTTCTGTTTTGTTTTATTGAAGTATAGTTGATTTACAATATTATGCTTGTTTTGTTTTGTTTTTCTGATCAACTTTGAATCACCTAGGCATTTAGCATGTGCCCAGATCGTTATAGACTTCCAGGAATGCTTATTTAATTTTAATATTAATTTAAAGTCCCTTTCAGTATTTAGCACAGTAACTAAACTACTAGGTGTGTAAAAATGTTTATTTAATTAACTGCTTCCCTAGGAGCTAGTTAAAACTCTGTAACACAGTGCCATCTGCATTGTGTGGTTTCAGTAGTATGCGTGATTAATAATGCTACTAAGGATTTTCTTTTTTCATAAGGCTTTAAGTTCAGTTGCCTCATTTTAGAATCTATAATTTCAAAATTTAAAAAAATTGATTCAATATTCCTGAAAACAAAAGAAAAACCTGAAGAGCATATTTATTTTGGGAGTTAATCATTGAACCATATCACATTACAATGAGATATTTGTTTTTGTGGCATGAATGCAACTGCATTCTTGGTTCAATAAGCGCTCACAGAATAAGATTAAAACAGATAACTAGGTTTTTCATATGATATACAAAGAATCTTTACTCCTGAGAGTGTGCAGCTTAAAAAATATTACATAGTTCAACTTTGACTTTCAAGTGAAATATCTGCCTACTTGATTACACGAGCGTAGTTCTGAGTTCCCAGCTTTCAGTTGAAAATAATTCATAAGAAATAATTTTTAATACTACATTAAATATAGCTGACATGTATTGATTTGACTGTCACCAGCATTATTCACTTAATAAACATTTACCTATCCACTGTTTTAGGTGCTGGCTGGTGAGGAAATGCAGCAGCAAAGAATAAAAACACAAGGCCCCTGCTCTCATGGAGTTTCTTTCCTATATGTCAGGGAATGTTCTCTCATAAGAATAAAGCAGGGTAAGAGGACAAAGAGTGCCAGGGTCAAGGCATGGGGGTGTTCAATTTTGGAAATATTTATCAGGGAAAGCTCATCTGATAAGATGGCATTGGAGTGAAAACCTGAAGGAAGGAAGGGAGAAAATTGTGCAGATATTATGTACAAAAAGGGTGAGACAGGGGTAGGAGAAAACAGAGGTAATTCCAGAAGAGATAACAGCCATGCCATAACTCTGTTGTAGAAGTGAATTGACATATTTGTAAGATAGCAAGGAGGTCATTGAGGCTAGAATGCAAATGGTGGTGGGGTGGAAAATGACAGAATAAAAGATCAGAGCACTAACAGAGAACCAGATCTCTTACAATGGCACAGTTCTGGTGAGGATCTTTATTTCATTCTGAATGACATTGGAAGATTCTAAACTAAGGAGTAGCATGACCTAACTTGTAGTTTCAAAGATCTCTCGTATTTCTGTGTGGAACATGTTCTGTATTGTGGTAAGGACAGAAGCAAACAATTTTAGAGGGCTATTGGAACTTCTAGGTTGAGAAATGAAGGTGGCTTGGTTGGAGATGGCAGTAATGGAGGTGGTTAGAAATGCTGAATATACTTTCAAGGTAGTTAAAATATTTTTTTCCTTGATGGTTTGAGATTGGAGTGTGAATGAAAAATAGAAGTGAATAGAAACTAAAAGTGTTTTGACTTGAGCCAGTGGTAGAATGGAGTAGATATCACTAAAACAAGAAATGTGGGAAGAACAGGAGTGTATGACTAGAGATCTGGAGTAGATGAAAATCATTAACATGGTTATGGTACAGAAATCTTTGAGACTGGACAAGATCTCCAAGGAAGTGAGAGTAGATAGAGAAGACCAGCTGTTCAAGGACTGAGTGTTGGAGGATTACAATATTTAGAGCTTGGCAAGATGGAAAGAATGGAGAAAAGGAGGCAAAGAGTGGTCTGTGAGGAGGAGAAAAATCAAAGCTAAGTTAAGAAAATGAGTCAACAACTGATCAACTGTATCAAATGCTGTGGATAACTTGAGTAAGACAGTGACAGATTATTGGTGATTGGATTAGATAAAATGTAGGTCATTAGGTAATACAAAAGGAGTAGTTTCATGGAGAGTGGAAAGAAAAACCTCACTGGAATGAATTCAAAAGACAGGGAGAAGATAAAGTGGATACGGCAATTAGTGACAAGTTTTCAAGGAGTTTTGTTAAAAAAAAAAAGGGGGGGGCTGGTGGGAGGGGGGACAGAGAAATAGAGTAGCAGGTTGTTCAATTGGATGTGTAGTCAACAGATTAGTTTTTGTTTTGTTTTAATATCTCTCATAAATATTAGAATATATTTATACAGTGATGGCCATTATCCAATTCAGGGAAAATGTTAGCAGACATTAGGTTCTGTCCAAAACATCCATATGACATTTGCTTCATAAGTCACTTGGTTCAAGCCAAAAGGTTCTTGAAATTTGGTCCTGTCCATAGACATTTGGTGGTCCACACCAAAAGGTCTCCTTAAAATTTCATCCTATCCAAAATGTCATGAACATATTTGGTCCATGCCAAATGGTTTTGGAAAGATCAAATATCAATGACCTTTTGGAATAAACCAAATGCCTTCATGGATATTTTGAACAGGATCAAATATGACCAAATATCAAGGACCTTTTGGTATGGACCAAATGTCTTATGTATATTTGGACAGGACCAAATGCCCTGCAAGGCAGGGAAAATAATGATAATGCAGAAAAATATAGGGAATTATTTCAGGATCAGGGTTCTCGAATTAGTGATACTCTGGGATCCAAAGCTCATTCGGAAGAGCTTGCTGTAAGCAGAAGAACAAATAATCTGTCCCTCAAAATAAGAAGGAAGACATAGTATATAGTTTCAGATGTAAGTATATTAATAGATTTAGTGGTGGTGTAAGCACATC
Organism: Delphinapterus leucas; assembly: GCF_059928025.1. NCBI lineage: Eukaryota > Metazoa > Chordata > Mammalia > Artiodactyla > Monodontidae > Delphinapterus > Delphinapterus leucas. The sequence goes on along the minus strand of NC_143135.1, from coordinate 80,858,794 downwards.
CAAGTTTCTTCTGATTCCTTCTTCTGCTGCTGCTTTTTTTGTTTTTCTTTTTTTTAAACCAGTAAGATTTGAGACCAGGTCATCAGCTGAGAGTTTTAACTGGGATGTATTGGAGGTTTGAGGACATGTGAGATTGCATGAAATAGTTGCCTAAGTAAGTGGGCAAATGAATGAAATAATCTTCAGAGAGTGAAATAAAGGTGCTGAGGGTCAGATAGAGATGACTTTTCACAGGTGATAATGGAATGAAGGCTTGCAGCCCTGCAGTGAGTGTAAAGGGATTATAGGCTCCAGCAAACTGGTAGTAAAGATCTAATGGTGGCATCCTAAGCAGGCCATCCCTCTGGCAGGATCTTGGCTATGCCTTTTCTCCCTTAGGAACCCCAAAAACCTGGTTCTCTGGCATTCAGGTAAACCCTATGATTTACTCAACACTCTCCCACTAGATGACTTTTAGTTTTTATGATAACCAGAATTGGTTTCTATTATTTGCAATTAATAACCCTATGCTAACTGGCAATCAAGAATTGTGGCAAACATCTGGGCCCCCACAAAGAATTCTATCATAAATTAATAAACCATAGTTATTTGATCATTTACAAAGTTTGTTTAATCCAATTAACAGGACATCTTTTTCAGCTGGATAATTTCCTAACAGTCTGTGTATGAATGTCTCTAAAGCTGTGGGTATTACAAGGACATTGTGTGGTATATTTAGGAATTTAACCATCACTGTCAGGTATGGAATGAAATTTTAATCAAATCCAACAAGAGAATTTTATAACTAGGTCAAGAAAGAAACATATTTCCCTCTAATGAGCTGTATCACGCAAACCACTCCCAAAGAGCATACAGGTGGTGGAAGTATTAGCTATTACTATAAAATGTAAACACTCCAGAAGAGAACTCCTGAAAACTGAATCACTTGTAGTTTAAAACTGAGAAAAGCGAAGAAGCTAAATTTGATTCAAGCCCACAACTGTAACATAAACAGGAATAATAACAATTTCTGAAGGCTAGATTGACCACCCACAATACTGTTCCCTACATGGATGTATCAGTCATTGGCTCATAGATCATATGTTCTTTATTGTCCAGGACGGCCCAGATTCACTAAGATTTTAGCACATTCTCCCATTTTTTCTCTTACACATGAAGAATTTAAAGGGTTTAAAAATTTCTATACTACTTATGTCAAACTATATCTCCAGACAGCTTCTGGAAACCAGAAAAACACACACAAAAAATTTTATCATATTTTTTCATCCAATTTAAAGGTTCAAAAAAATGTGACTTTTCAATAAAGGTATAGTTTATTTAAAATTGCATAGGTACACACTCCACTTTAGTATTCAGTAGTGGTGCTGGCATCAGCTGTCCTTAGTAAAATTCATTCAGTCTCCAATCATGGTCTCTTAAATCATTCTTGAATGAATATCTGCTTTCAGTCTTCTCTAAGAGGAAGATGGGGGACTTTTTCATCCCATCATTTTTTTTTTCACTTACCTTCCAATCCTTTTTATTTTTACTTTGCTTATTTAAACAGGAAGGATATTTTTACTTGAAGTGTAATCGGTAGAACATTAACTTGACTTTAATAATTTTCTTTTATCTTTCCTAAGCAAAAATCCTGATAGAAAAAGAGAAAAGTGGGCCCAGGCAAAAATCATAAAGTGGAATGTAATTTGACTCTAGTGTGAGGCCAGTCCTCTATCTGCACTCCTCTATTGTTAGTGGTTTGGGAGCAACCACTATTACAACTAAAGCAAAGCTTGACCCTCTCAGAATGTGGTCTCATATTCCAAAATTAAGATATCTCTTTCTCCATCCCATTCTCACCCATTAAAGTTATAATTTCAAGTGACTCTTTAAAATAATAATAATTGCCAATATTTCCTGAGTCCTTACCCTATGTCAGGTACTATTCTAAGTGTTTTACATGAACTAGCTCATTTAATATTAATAACCATCCTGTGAGGTAGGTACTATTATTCCTAGTTTACACATGATGAGTCTGTGTTCTAGTTTGCAAAATTGAATGCAGGCAGAAAACACTTTTTGTGGTGTTCAAAATACAGTATTTCAAATACTATTTGCGGGTTTAAAAGTTGGTGTTGTAAGATATGGGTATATATGTATATGTATAGCTGATTCACTTTGTTATAAAGCAGAAACTAACACACCATTGCAAAGCAATTATACTCCAATAAAGATGTTAAAAAAAAAAAGTTGGTGTGAATAAATATACTACATGAGTATCTGTCTCAGTTTTTTTACCTAAAACATATGAAGAGAATTTTAAAAAGAGTTAAAAATAAAACTTCTGCTAAGACCTTTTTTATAGCAATAGAAATTATAGCATTTTTCTGAACCACTCTTAAAAATATATATTTAAAAATTTTTTCCAATCTTCTGTTGTTAACAAGTTTACAAGTGTTCAAATACTAGAATGCTATGTTCAGATTTAATTGCCCTTGCAAAGCTCTTTCTGTATAAGGTTTATGTAGTTTGCAAATAGGCTAATATACAGGGAAAATTCACTTTCTAGCCAGCATTTTTCTCTAAATGAGGTCATCTTTCTTTAATTCTCTGAAGATAAAGCCTAAGAAAACTATATTTGGCCGGGCCAACTCAAATGGCAGACCAGAAAAGAAGCTGTAAAACACAGCCTGACAGGGTTGCCACAGCTCATTTTAGTTCTGTGTACCTCCTTCCTACCCACCTGACTTCATGACAAAGAAAGTCCACAGGGAACCTGGGGGGAAAAAAGTGCTGTGGTCTCTGATCATTTGATCTATTCTGTATTAGACTAAGTTAAAATTTATTTTTTACTCCTTTATTAAAACCTTTATCAACAAAATGTGTTCTATATTTCTAATGTACATTTGATTCTGGCAAGAGGTAACCTGATTTTAGCTATTCCCATGATACAATCTCATTCTGACTATAAAAGTTTGAAAGATAAAAATGGTTTATATTTTTCTCTAAAGGTACATCTGTTCAGCACAAAACATAAAGAGGATCAGCTACTTCACATGATCAGTTTAGACAAATAATTTTTTTAAAAGACTTAAATATGAGTATTTTGTGTTTGTATTTTTTCCCATTATTTTCTAAATTAGCTGGTTGTGTGATAGCAAACAATCAAAACACAATGGCTAACTTATTCTTTCTCTTTATGCTAACCTGAGAAAGGAACTATTCATATGAATAGAGAACCACCTATTGCGTAGCATGAATCTTTTTGACAACAAACTCCTTGAGTAATATTGATCTGGACATCTTATCATGTGGATGGGTAGAAGAACAGTGTTTTTAGTGTATTAGATATGACCTAAGTGAAGGCTTTATATACCTCATTAAATATCACACTTCTTTTTTTCTTTTAAGGGGTTCAAACACAGAAACACAGAAATAGAGGCATTTTCTAAAAGTACCAATGTGAAGAAAAACTCAACATTTTTACGGCAATATTCAAAAAACAAAGATAACTTGTAGCAATGATCCTGCCCTATAAAGATAGCTTAGACGTAGCATTTTTTAATGCAATTACCCTGAGTACTTCAAGAAGAAGAAATGAATCACAAAAGGAAAATTTCTTGATGCCAGACTTACTAGTTTCCAAAAGGCTATTATTTATCTTGACTTGTGTTTTTTCTGAGTCATATTGTCAAGTATGGATTAAATGCTTGTGTATTATTTGCCTATTCTTTAGGAATGAATGAGGGTTTTTTTTAAATGATGATTCTATAAAAAGAATGTATGAAATCATTATATCTTAAAAGTCTAAATATGTGGAGGCAAAGTTTGATTCTATAGTTTGGTGGTAGAAAGAAACCTTTATGAAGTAGCCCTTCAATATACGCACACATTTAATTTATGACACAACTTCCTTATGAAGAGAATTTGAATAATCTAAGAAGAATGTATAAAGTAATTATAAAAACAATTGGGTTTCTCATATTTTTTATTGTTTGTAGTATTACCTTACATCCTGAAAACAGATGTTTCTCCTTTCATAATGTACCTTCCTTTTTCTACACTACCTCTCTACAAATGTGCAGGGCTTCTTTCCCTCCCATTTTTGACTTGAGTAGCAATAAACCTAATCTCCTTTATTCTATCACAAAATCTTTTATTTAAAACCTCTTATTTTTCTAAGAGAACCACTATTAAACTTGAGCAGCAGTGCTAAAGTATAAATAAATTTTGGGTGCGGGATGTTGTGCAGGTTTTGGGTGTGTATGAGCACTCATGCGTTTTTATGCTGCTGCTTTTCTCTTTAACATAATCACTCTTATTAAAAGAGCTGTGGTCTCAATCCTGTCTGCATATTAGATACACCCAAGGAGTTTATTCAAATGACATGGACCCATCCCAAACAAACCCCAGAATCTCTAGGCATGAAGCCCTGGTGTTGTTATTTTTAAACTGCTCCCCAGGGGATAATAAGGGCAGATAGGTTTGATAACCATTGACCTAGAGACATCAAGAATTCCTAGAAAATCAAAATGATTATAAGTGAAATCACTGATCTACTTGTCACTTATGTGTTTGTCTCTAAATCACAGTTAAGCAAGGTAAAATCCATTTTATTAGGATTTGTAATTACAAATCAGCCTCAAAATTTAAGTGCCCACAAATGTAAACATTCCTATGTGATGGGCTACTATACACCAATAAATATGTGAAATCATAGAGAAGGAATTAATTTCCTATTATTCTTACCTTTATTTTCTCTCATTAATTCTTATAATCTACATGTATACATTAATACATCTGGAGGAATAAATATAGCATTAACAACATCTTCAAATTTTTTTCTTTTTTTTGAATGACTTACAGAAAATAAAATTATATAAGACCTTAGCAGAGTCTCCCTTGGGGATAATGACTCCTTAATATGAAAAAAAAAAACTTTTTAGAATTTGTGCATTAGTATTCTATACCACTGTTCCTAAAGCTATTGTGCTGTTTTGGCTAATAACAAAAAGCATAAATTTTATGAATTAGAAAATATTGTTGAGGTTTTGAAATCTGATTCACCAATCAAAACTCTCTCTCAGCCTCTCAATCCCCACACAATTATTCCTCTCCTCCATCTCTCTCACTCTCTCTTTCATGCACGTGCACACACACACACTCCAAAGCACATTTGATTTTCTTTCTTTGATTCTATCTTTATACTTGGTACTTTTTGGGCCAGGATCCAGTATAGATAATAACTCCTCTTTTTACAATATTATTATTTCTCTTACTTCAATTAACATAGGTTAAAATTGTCTAAAGGAAAAATAGCTATCAAGAATCAACAGAGTGGAATGGGAAGAATATATGATTAATTCCACGTACTTTAGTTTCACTTTATATGACCATGGGCAAGTCAAGTAAAATTGGTGAATCTCTATTTCTTCATCTCTAAATTGAAGATAAAATTAAATCTTCCCTGTTTATCTTATAGAAATTGTGGTAAGAGCAAATGATATAATTTCCCCATGAACATCAGTGTGCTGGTGAATTTTTAGTTGTAGTTCAAATTTTGAAAAAAGATTTAATAATAGAAGCAACCTAAATTCTAATTTCTTCACTTCTTGAGTGTGTGTGTATATGTGTAAACAATAAGAGCAATTAAAATCTTTACATCACCCATAGTTCATACCTCTAGTATAATTGGGAAAGAATTTACTGTGATAATAAATTTACATATAACTGGGGATATAAAAACCCCAACCACAGGGCAGCCTCAAGAGATTACAGCACAGCAGAGAGTCAGGTAGCACTTGGCTTTAATAAGGGAAAGAGTGGCAAGCTTATGATTTTATAAGAAACACTAAGTAGAGTTTACACCCAGAAGCAGATGCTGCCATACTGAGTGGCTAAAATCTGAAACTTTTGCTCTTCATAAGATACTGTGATTAAGCTGAAAAAGCAGTATAGAGATGGTGAGAAAAAAATATATATGTATATACATATATACATGTCTGTGAAAAGATTAAATTTAGAATATGAATAAATTGATAAGAAGACAAGCAATCCAATATAACATGAGCAAAGATTTCAACAACTATTTCATTAAAGAAGATATATTAATGATCAATAAAAACACAGAAAGCCACACAACATCATTGGTCATTGGGAAAAAAGAAAATTAAAACCACAGTGTGATGCTACTACACACCTGTTAGAATTGCTGAAATTTAAAGGCTTGATAACTATAAGTGTTGATCCAGACATGAAGTCACGATAATTTTCTTACATTGGGAGAAATATAAAATGCTTCAACTACTTGGATTAAAAGTTTTGCAGTTTCTTATAAAGCTAAATAACATAGAAATTTCACTCTTAATTTTTAACCAAGAGAAATGAAAAGGTGCATAAAGATATACACATGGATGTGTAAAGCACTTTTATCCACAATAATTAAACCCTGGAAATAACCCATATGTCCATCAACAGGTAAAGAGATAAGTTGGAGTATTTCCATAAAATGAAGTATTTAGCAATACAGGGGAGGGAGAAACCTACTTACACATGCAAAACTATTAATGAATCTCAAAAATATTCAGTGGAAAAAAAGACAGACTCAAAAGGCTACATAGCATATTATTCCATTTATATGAAACTCTAAAAATGGCAAAACTAATCTATAGCAACCAGAAGTGGATTGATGGTTGGCTGGAGCTGGAATCAATACAAGGGGAACAGGAAGTTTGGGGGGAATGATAGAAATGTTCTATATCTTGCATGTGGTTGTTGTACATGCATACATTTGTCAAAACACATCAAAATATAAACTTATCATGGATACACTTTATTGTAAGTTGTACCTCAATAAATAAGTTGATTTATAGAAATTTTTTGGAAACAAGGAAGCAGTGTTGTTATTCTGTTATCTAACAAGTTAGAACACAGGCCAAAGACACTTAACCAGAAAAATAAGTCATTTTATAATGCTAAAAAACACAATACACAATAAAGATGTAACAGTTATCAATATCTTAGAAAAAACACAACTTTTATAAAGCAGAAATTATAAGAGATGCAAGGAAATATGCAGAATAGCACCAATAATTGGAGTTAACCTGCCACTCTCAGTCTAAGACACATCACATGGACAAAAGTAATAAAAGATATTGAAGATCTAAAGTATATAATCAGTGGGATAGATATTATGAATGTATATGAAATGTTGTATCCCTATAATAGACATACACTTTCAAGTCCATACTAAATATCTTAAAAATTGAACATATTTATTAGGGTCATAAAACAAACCTCAATAAGTACCATAAATTGAACATTATAGAAATCTCATTCAAAGAAAGAAACAAAAACCAAGGAAACACCTTTCCTAAAAATTTATATGTGTGTATTTGTGTATGCATGTGAGTGTGTGTAAGTATCATCCTGAGTCAATGGAGTCAAGTCAATGCAAGTCAATGCAAAATTGATATTGCAGACTTTCTAAAAAATAATGCTAAAGATAACACATAAATCATAATCTATGGAATAAAATTGAAGCAGTTATATACAAGATTCATAATTTTAAATATTTAACTCAAGAGAAGTTAGGAAGAAATAAAAATAACTAAGTAACCAGCTATTTAAAAAAAAAATAAGAACAAAGAAAGAAAAGACAAAAAAAAAAAAGATAAAAGATAGAAAGCAGAACCTAGGTTAGGAATCAAAAAATCCAGTAAAATAATTAAACAACAAAACTATTTCCTGAAAAAGCCATTGAACTGAACAGATAGGTAGGTAGTAAACTTAATTAAAAATAAATTCAACTTTAAGAAAAAAATAACAGGAAAATAACCATTGAAAAAGGAGATTTAAAAGTCTATATTGTGTTCATCAATTCAACTGTACTTGAAAACCTAGATGAAATGGGTAATATTATAGAAAATTATAGTTTACCAAAATTGACCCAAGTGTAGAAGGAAGTATAAACACTAATTTCTATAGAAAAAAATGGAAATTTTCTAAAAACCGACCACAACACCTGGCCCTGGGAAATTCACAGTGGAATTCGATGAAATCTTCAATTACCAGAGAAGGGCAGTGCTCTTTAAACTCTTCTGACCAAAGGAAAAGAAATTTTTCAGAAGTGTTTTGTTGGTGACTAACTATAACACCAATACTCAAAACTGACAAATATTGTTAAATATAAATAAAAGAAAAAATTAAAAAATGATATAAATCATAAATGCCTATGTAATTATAAAAATTTGTAAAATTATAAATAAAATATGAGCAAACATAACCCAATAGTGTACAATATAACATTACAAAGTAATACATCTTTATCATGTGGGGTTTATTCCAGGATTACAAGGTTGACTCAATATTAAGAAATCCATTAATATATTGCTAAAGTTAAAAATGATTACCATATTCAAAGACATTCAACAAATTCAATATCCAATCTATTAAAAATAAACAAATTTTCTTACTTAATGGAAATAAAGACTGAATTTCTGCTAAAATCAGGAATAAGAAAAGAATGTCTGAAAACACTTTTTTTTTTTTTAACATCGTTATTGGAGTATAATTGCTTTACAATGGTGTGTTAGTTTCTGCTTTATAACAAAGTGAATCAGCTGTACATATACAATATATCCCATATCTCCTTCCTCTTGCATCTCCCTCCCACCCTCCGTATCCCACCCCTCTAGCTGGACACAAATCACCAATCTGATCTCCCTGTGCTATGCATCTGCTTCCCACTAGCTATCTATTTTACATTTGGTAGTGTATACATGTCCATGCCACTCTCTCACTTCATCCCAGCTTACCCTTCCCCCTCCCTGTGTCCTCAAGTCCATTCTCTAAGTCTGCGTCTTTATTCCTGTCCTGCCCCTAGGTTTTTCAGAACTTTTTTTTTTTTTAGATTACATATGTGTTAGTATACAGTATTTCTTTTTCTCTTTCTGACTTACTTCACTATGTATGACAGTCTCTAGGTCCATCCACCTCAGTACAAATAACTCAATTTTGTTTCTTTTTATGGCTGAGTAATATTCCATTGTATATATGTGTGACATCTTCTTTAACCATTCATCTGTCGATGGACACTTAGGTTGCTTCCATGTCCTGGCTATTGTAAATAGAGCTACAATGAACATTGTGGTACATGACTCTTTTTGAATTATGGTTTTCTCAGGGTATATGCCCAGTAGTGGGATTGCTGGGTCATATGGTAGTTCTATTTTTAGTTTTTTAAGGAACCTTCCTACTGTTTTCCATAGTGGCTGTTTCAATTTATATTCCCACCAACAGTGCAAGAGTGTTCCATTTTCTCCACACCCTTGCCAGCGTTTATTGTTTGTAGATATTTTGATGATGGCCATTCTGACCTGTGATACCTCATTGTAGTTTTGATTTGCATTTCTCTAATGATTAGTGATGTTGAGCATCCTTTCATGTGTTTGTTGGCAATCTGTATATCTTCTTTGGAGAAATGTTTATTTAGGTCTTCTGCCCATTTTTGGATTGGATTGTTTGTTTTTTGATATTGAGCTGCATGAACTGCTTGTAAATTTTGGAGATTAATCCTTTATCAGTTGCTTCATTTGCAAATATTTTCTCCTATTCTGAGGGTTGTCTTTATGTCTTGTTTATGGTTTCCTTTGCTGTGCAAAAGCTTTCAAATTTTATTAAGTCCCATTTGTTTATTTTTGTTTTTATTTCCATTTCTCTAGGAGGTGGGTCAAAAAGGATCTTGCTGTGACTTAGGTCATAGAGTGTTCTTCCTGTTTTCCTGTAAGAGTTTTATAGTGTCTGGCCTTACATTTAGGTCTTTAATCCATTTTTAGTTTATTTTTGTGTATGGTGTTAGGAAGTGTTCTAATTTCATTCTTTCACATGTAGCTGTGCAGTTCTCCCAGCACCACTTATTGAAGAGGCTGTCTTTTCTCCATTGTATATTCTTTTCTCCTTTATCAAAGATAAGGTAACTGTATGTGTGTGGGTTTATCTCTGGGCCTTCTATCCTGTTCCATTGATCTATATTTCTGTGATAAGACTACTTTTTAAACCATTTTATTAGTGATTTTAGCCAAAGTGATCAGTCAAGTGAAAACAATCAGAGTAGCACTGTGTTTTGTATTGGAAAGGAAGTGAAGAAAAACTCTCTACTTGCAGGTGTTATGGTCCTATATCTGGAAAACCCCAAGAGTTCTACCAAACAACAGAAATGAATTTTCATTATAATTGTTAGTAATTTCACCTTTATATTGAGAAAAAGTTGTGTCTCCTTAACAATTAGTGGTAGTCTTCATTTTGTTCTGTGAAGCCACATAGGATAAGTCTGAATATTCTCTCACAAGATACTTTCTTACAAATTTGACAAAAAAAAAAAAAAAATCTTTGCCATTTGCCAAAGTCTGATCTTTTCCAAGAGGGTGCCTGAATCTTTCAAATAGTTCTTATAATGGTTACCAGACTAGGAAAGCATTTAGCGACTGTTTTGCTCAGCATGAACTAAGACCTAACCTATTGCTCTAATGAATCTGAAGGTAAACATATAATTTATCATTCATACTGTTACACTTTTAAGAGTGAAAGGGGTGTTATTAATAACTATGCTGGGACAACAGAAATAAAATGAGTCCATCTTTTTCAAACAGGAATCTATGTGTCCTCCTCTATTAATCTGCATTATGTGCTTCTTTAATCTTTCACCAGCCTTCTTAGTTCATGAGACGTACGGTATTATAGGAAAAAGAATCCCATCTGGCGACTGACTTTCATTCATTTAACAAATGTGTACTGTATATGGGTGAGTATATTATTAATAATAATAATAGCAAAGTGTCACCATTATTGAGGGCAGGCACTTTACATTCAAGTGACAGGCACTTTACATTCATTACCTTTAGTCCTCACAAGGACACTGTAGGAGATTTAGTAAGAGAACTGAGGTTCAGAGATAACAGCTATAATTGCTGCCCAAGCTATAATTGCTGAAAAGTAGTGAGACTAAACTATGCTGACTTTTTAAAAACTATGGTATAACTCAAATATTCAAAAACAATAGAGAGTAATACGGTAAGCATTAATGCACCAACCATTTATCTATAATAAATCATAATATTTTGCTGTTTGCCACAGTTATAGTTTTTAGTAAGAAACAAACATAGACACACTGAATTTCTCCTAAATTATATTCACTACCACCTTCCCTAGAAGTAACCACCAGTCTTCGTTATTTTGTTCTATAAACCTCTATACAGTGTCATTTGTGTTTTGTGACATTATATAAGTGAACTATGTTTTATGCGTTCTTTAGCACTCCATGTTTTTTCAACTTTATATTTTTATGATTATCCACTTAATACTTGAAGCTGTATTCTACTCATTTTTTCTGTATTTCTGTATTATCTTGTCGAACATTTAAGTTAATTTCAATGTTTAATAATTGTAAATAATGACAAGGTGAATGCCTATGTATGTCTCCTCTTGTAGATGGGATGAAGTCACTAAGCTACACACTTCCCTAATCCTTCCAAGACCTGACACTACCCTTTTACACTCTGTCTTGTAGTTCTGGAGTTGGGACTTCTGGCTCCCTTGCCAAATGGCTTCCCCTTAGTTTCTGACAACATGAAAAACTGGCAAAAGATTTGGAAAGGAGGAGAAGAGGGGAAGGGAATATGCTTTCTGCTTTGAGGTGAAGCCTGAATCTCTCCAGCAGCAGAGGATTTGAGTAGGACTCCAGTCTCAAACTCCTTTCCACTCCCCAGCTCTGAGTAGAAGCAGCTGCTCCGCAGGGAGGCTCCAGCAGTCTCAGAACCAGTCATGCTCAGCCCCAGCCACAGGGGTTGGAGTATCAGCCATACCATAACCTCTACTGAAAATTCATATAGAAAACTCCTCATATTGGATAGAGGTTATTCCAAATACACACAGATCCATAAACTGACATAGACACACATATGTACCTGTCCCTTACTAATGTATGTAGTTCTCAATGTTTCTACATGGTCCTTATTAAGAAATAAGTAAATTATTTGAACAAGGAACTATTCAAGATGGAAAATTGTAGGCTTCAGTAAAATAAATGACCTTAAAATTCAATACATCAATTTATGGAAATTTTCTTTTCTATTCATTGCCTGAGTGCTAATGAAATACAACAATGAATATTTTTTATTTATTTATGTTACTAACATTTCACACCCCTTGAAAGTATTCCAGAATATTCAGAATATGACAGGCACACTAATTAAAATGGTAAAGAACATTTTCTGCATGCTGATGTTTTTAAAAGACTTCACATCGTGAAATGTGTGTTATTAACTTTGTAATGTAAAGAATGAGAATTACATTATTATTAAAAAAATGACTGCTGGACTAAAGAGTTCTATTTAGTTTTCTTGAAAAGTAAGCTAATATTGGAATATAAAGTCTAGAGATGACTAGATTTAAATAAAAGCAAAATGCCTTGTGAAAATTATGTTTATAATGGTATTTTATGACATTAACTATGCTGTGACAGCTAAAGTCTGAGATGAGCTTTGATGCATAATTATCTACAGTCTAGTGTCTCCCATTAGGCAAGTCCTCACATACCTGTCAATGGCACTATAAGACTTACAAGCGGTAGTAACTAGTCAATAGAGGTTAAATGAGAATGACATTGAAAATCAGTGATTAGACTTAAAAAGAATACGAAGCTGCTATGAGATTTTGGATCTTCTGAAGGGATTAAAGATGCATGAGTTAAATTTGTAGCTTAGCAGAAGACATCTCTGTTTCTGCTACTTTGGCAGGAATGTTTTTTCACACATTGGATCTTTAATCATCTTTAATCCATCCATCTTTAATCATGGATCTTTAATTATAAACATATCTGTTCATAATTTTGTAATCTGATCATCATCCTGTTTTGCATCTGTCTGGCTTTGCTTCATATCTCTCATTACCTAAAGGAACTTTAGAAAGTTTGGATATTTAGAACATTTTAGAGGATTCTGGTTGTTTGAATAGGCGTTTTGTTGACATGTAGGGTTTTGGTTATGGTGAATCAGTGTGTGTGTTGGGGGGAGGGGCGAGGTTGGAGGGAGTGGGGCAGGTAGAAGAAAAAGAAAGAGAAGGTTACTGGGTAGCATGCTAATCCATGTTAGTTTCCTACTGACAGGTAATGATCAGCCTGTATGAACATATATTCCCCTGTGTGTTTAGCAAGAGTAATATGTAAAGGATCATCTATTTATGACAAGGAAAAAAGATGTGGAAGACTTGAAAGAGAAGAACAAAAATTAAATATTTGCAGACTCTGTGCTTTTTATAAACACAGCCTCTTAAAGAACATTTGTTCAGTGATGAATAAGAGGAGGACCAGTGAAAGAAATAAAATGGAAGACAAAATTTCCTGATTTAAGAGTGTCCTGCGTTCCAACCCCAGTTCTTCCCTCAAATATCAATGGCATTTTGCAACACATGACTGCTTAGGGTCAACTTCCCTAATCTGAAATATAAAGTAATTCAGAAATGGTTTCTAAGGTACTCTACTCTGACACTACTACACTGTGGGCACCCAGATATTTCTTCGTGTGTTTGGGTTCAGGATAAGAGTTTCTACAAAGGAAATTTGATGAAACTCACATATTTTATACTTTGGCTGAGAAAGGATAAATAACAATCAAATAGGAAAAAAATTTAGCTCAGCAAGCTAACTACTAGTTGAAGAGCCCACAAACAGCCACTTCAATTGACCTCAATGACTTTTTAGTTACATTCTTAACTTCCTTTCTAGTTGTTGTAGGGGAAGAAACAGAGAGGCTTAATATTTTATTTAAATCCTAATCAACCTAATACAAGATGGTATTTGGATTTTTCCACATCCTTTCTTTCAGCAAAAACTCATGAAATTTTTGAAAAAAATATTTTAGTAGTGATTTATTTCACATTAGATCATAATAACCTAAGCTTAACATTTTAGATGATTTACAAATATAACCAAATGATGTGAGAAAATGAAGAAGAGATTGATGGTTTGGAAATTTCAATGCTAAAACGCTTCCAATGAAATACTCTCTCCTAAAGTCTCTCTTATAATGACTGAAAAACAGTAGCTCATGAGAAAGAATTATACTCAAATTGAAAGTGCTTTAGCTTTTAATAGGAAATCATTACACTTCAAATTAATTTATAAAATGTGTTTTTAAAATGCTTTTCATGCTCTTTAAATTTTATGATAATTTCATTACCATAATCTTTCTTTTCTAATTAATGATTGCAATTTCTTTTGGGTGATTAACAGTTCTTTTTAAAAATTCTGGCTAGGGCTTCCCTGGTGGCGCAGTGGCTGAGAGTCCGCCTGCCAATGCAGGGGACACGGGTTCCTGCCCCAGTCTGGGAGGATCCCACATGCCGCAGAGCGGCTGGGCCCATGAGCCATGGCCGCTGAGCCTGCGCGTCCAGAGCCTGTGCTCCGCAACGGGAAAGGCCACAAGCGGTGAGAGACCCACGTACCGCAACAACAACAACAACAACAACAACAAAATTCTGGCTAACTTGAGTGTTTCTTAAAATATGGTTATGCTGTCCTGACTAGTCTGCAGTGCAATAGTGGAAAATACTGGCAATGCCCATCGTAATGTCATAAAAGTTAAGATTTAAAATAGCCTAACAAGTTTTTTCCCTACCTGTGTAAAAGGGATTTCTAATAATGCTTTAATATCTGAACTTAGCTCTTTATGATGACGTGGCTAGAATTTGAAAAGAGATATTGAACATTAGTTTGAGATGATAATTTGAAACATTTTGCTATAAAAATAACTTACACATACAAAGTAACAACTTTCTAATGAGCCCCCATGTATCCATCACAGATTATCAACACAATTCCTTCCACCAAGGTTTTTCTTTAAATATGAAACTTCATATTTAGATCATCATGAAGAAAAAAATAAATAGGATTTTGAAAGAAAGGCAGAACATTCTCTCAGATGTGCTCCGGTTTAGGAAATTAACATAGCGAGCACCACAGAGTGGAAGGAACACCAGACCAGAAACCATGAGACCGGGGTTCTGGGGTTGGGAGTCATTTGACAATACTGTGGACTTATGTGATTCCTGTAACCTTTCAGTGTTCTTATCTGTATAATGGAGGTAGTATTAGCATCCTACTGACCTCACAGTGTCGTGAAGAAAAATGGAATTCATAGTATTATGGGAGTGCTTAGCAAACTGCATTATATTCATTTACTTATCTGACTTCCCCACTAAACAGAAAACTTCTTAAACTCAGGTATTACATCTGATGCTTCTTTCTACCCCAGCACATTGCCTGAAACACAGTAGGTTTGATAAATATTTATTGAGTAAAAAAAATACTTTAACCAAATAAGTATTATAAAGCAGGCTATTGAAATTTTAAAAGAATACCAAATTATCTTCCAAAATAAAAGCTACCATGCTACCACTACTGAGACTTGGATGTTGGAGGGGTCAGCCAGGCTTCCTCATTTATGAAATTTGTGAACACAAGGTGAGGAAGAAAATACTAGAACTTAAAATTTTTTTCATCCAGACTTTTAAAAAGAAAGTTTTGCTGACATTTAATAATCTGTTTGAAACTTGATACCTCTCTTTGTATTTCAAATAAACACAAGTCCCATTAGTTTCAGGAAAAGTGGTTATTCCTGAATGTGTGGATGTCCTTACACTGTCACATACTTTTTGTATATTGCCACACATTACAAACCATTAAATAGACTTATGTATCCTTTTATCGGGTTTAATAAAATTAATCATCCAAAAATGGATGATTAGTTTTAAAATAATTTTACAAGGGCTTCCCTGGTGGCGCAGTGGTTGAGAATCTGCCTGCCAATGCAGGGGACACAGGTTCGAGCCCTGGTCTGGGAAGATCCCACATGCCGCGGAGCAACTAGGCCCGTGAGCCACAACTACTGAGCCTGCGCGTCTGGAGCCTGTGCTCCGCAAAAAGAGAGGCCGCAATAGTGAGAGGCCCACGCACCGCAATGAAGAGTGGCCCCCCCTTGCCACAACTGGGGAAAGCCCTCGCACAGAAACGAAAATCCAACATAGCCATAAATAAATAAATAAATAATAATTTTACAATAAACTACACATTAAAAACAATTCCTAATAATGAAAATAAACAAGAGGAAGAGTTGATGCTTCTTTTTGTCCTAAAATGAGTCTTTAGTCAGCCACTATATGAAATGAAAACAATAAATATCTAACCACTCTATGTAGTAAAAAGGTTCTAAAATATCTAGGGTACCATTGGAAATATAGATTTATACTCACTAGTATTGATTATGTACTGTTAATATGTAAAACTTAATCACTTAAAATATTGTTCATCTCTTTTATATATTTTATTTATATTTTTATGTATTTATAATGTATGTAGTGTATTAGTATAGCATAATTTTTACATTAGTGGTACTAATATGATTGAAAGATATATATGTTAGGATTGTATATAAAAGTTTTTATTCATAAAGTTAAAAACTTTTAGACCTCTGACAAAAAAGTGATAGTAACAGTTAACATTTATTGGTCACATGCTATATGATACTATAAAATAATTTCCCCATTTTCTTAATCCTTATGAATTTCTATAAATATTATCACTTTATTTTAAAATATATAAACTGTGATACACCATAATCACATTTATACCAATTAGATAAGTTATGAATTATAATAATGAAATTATTATATATAATATATTATATATGTTGTACATAATATATTATAAATATAATATATTTATAATGTAATTATTATTATTCCTGAACACAAAACCTAAGAAAAAGAATACTACACATAACCTATAAGCCACCATTATGTTCCTCCCTTTGCCTCAGATCCCAGAGATAATTGCCATCATGAAATTTAGTGTTGATAATTACTGTGCCACCTTTAAAACACATATGTGTGTATTTTTAAATACTGTGTTTAGTTTTGTATGCTAGCATGCTATGTGTAGCCTTCTGTGACTTGCCTTTCATTTAAGATTATGTCCCCACAATCATTTCATATATATATATATATATATATATATATATATATATATATGACTCATTTATTTAGTGCTATATAATACATGTGATTGTACGTTCCAAGAGGGATTTTTTTCCCATTTTCTTCTGTTTTCATTTTCTTCAATTACATTCAGTGTTAATATGAACATTTTTGGATATTTTTCAGTACATAAATGTGACTGTAAATTTATGTTCTACTTCTCATAAAGAAGTGACCAGTGAGTAAGAAATATACAAGTTCAATTTTTCAAAATAATACCAAAGTATTTTCCAAATTGGTTTGACTAATTCACACACTGACTAACGAAGTCATGTGTTTTTATTTTTGCTTATTGAGTGGTTTCTCACAATGGTTTTAATTTCATATCTCTCAGGACTAATGAGGTTTAGTATCCTTTCATATACATCTCATTTTTTTACCATAAAATTTTTCATAGACTCTTATTAACTTTTAACTTTTAAATTTCTATTGCATCAGTAATTATTGTTAATATTGTTTCTCTGTTTCTTTCTCTCACCCCCACCTCAATTTATTTTACCATTTTACCATGCATTTCAATTTCATCGATTTCAGTCTTCAGCTTTATTATTTTCTTCTAATTTCTTTGGGTTTATGATACTATATTATTCTTATAAAAATAACTTAATTTGACAGACATAAAAGATAACATATTTTATGATTATATTCACATGAAACATCTAAAATAAGTAAGTAGATTGGTGGTTGCCAGGGACTGGGTGGAGGGGAGAATGGCAAGTAAGTTCTTAATGGCGACAAGGTTTCTTTTAGGGTAGTGAAAATAATTTGGAAGTACAGAGAGGAGTGGTTACACAACATTGTGAATACACTAAATGCCACTGGGCTGTTAACTTTTAAATGATTATTTTTTTGTTATCTGGATTTCCTCTTAATAAAAATAACTTAATTTGGACCATTAGTCTATTAATTTTCAATCTTTATGTTTTCTAATATAGCCATAGTGATATATCTATGACAATATTTATATTCTGCATTTGTTGTATCATCTCAGTTTTCAATGTATTGTTTTTGGTATCATAATGTTCTAAATATTTTCAAAAATTCTATTATGAGTAATTGTTTGACCAATGTATTTAACTACTGGAACATCCACTAATAAAATGCTCAGTCATTTGCATGCACTAGATCTTCATCTCCTGAAAGGATACTACAAGATTAGTGTCACTTTCCCTGTACAGACATAAAAACTTCCCATCTATAAATGTTTAAAACTAGAAATTTTACATCATCAAATTCCAAAGTTTGATTGTACACACATACAGAAGAAGTTATTGAAAGACTTAAATGAAAAGGGACAATATTGTGCAACTAGATTCCTGTTTTGAGGGAATTTGCATTTTTCTGGCATAAAAATGGCATATGTTAAGTGTAGTCCCACTACCTTAACATAAATTTTAAATGCTATCAAAGATACCTAGGAAATATTTCTCAGCTATTTTCTTAGATCCACTGAATTCATCTTTTATCTAAAGGTTAAAATATACCAAATATAGTGTAGGTGTTTAATAAATATGCATTGAATTCACTAGGTAATGGAGACAGATTTAAGGATTTCCTACTCTGAAAACTAAACATTGATTGTTAGGATTAACCATTAAAACACAAGACCCTTAAAAACAAAAATAAAAGCAAAATTTTAAAATACCTTAATTTTTTCTTTCTTCCATACTTGTATTTTGCAAGACATTTTGTTTTCTTGGCAGGAGGGACCATGGGATTTTAGGATTCCTCATGATGATGACTGAGAAGAATTTATCAATCTTTGACTCTCACCACAGATCCTTTGCTACAAATGTTGCACTTGACTATGACTAAAGATAGTTTGATCCAAAGTTTGCCTTTATATTTACTCCTTCTGTTGGTTCCTTAAGTGCAAATTTTCTTTATCAGATCATTAATCTCAGTGGGAGCAGTACAAACATTTAGAGGTAGATAATTAAATAACTGGATCTTTTTCTCCATAAGAAGTTTCTAAAACTTGGAACTTGATTATGTGTGATTATGTGTCATTCCTCCTCAAAGCCAATATTGATATTGGATTGTTCAATGAATGAGAAATGTACAAATTCTATATTAAGTCAACTCAGATTATACTAAAAAGAGAATCATGAAGTTGATTTACTAAATACTCCAAATTCAAAACACTACAGGAAAATTAGATAATATCTATTCAGAGAAAATATTTTTTTTAATTTTTGAAAAATTTGATTAAATATAATTCATAACCAGGTATATAATTTCATTTATTACTTATTTATATATACATTTTTGCTTATTCAGTGATAAGTGTACTGTTCTAATAGAAAATAAAAACTATTGTGAAAATTTCTTATTTGAGAAATCAATTTTTAATTGAAAATCTATAATTAAACTTTGCTAGTCTGTAAAATAATTTTAAGTAATGACTAATAATTATTTTGTTTCTAGCATAAATCAATTAGAAACACAGTTACTATATTCAAGTCACTGTGCTAAACACTGCACTGTCCAGTCAATCCTTATATTCACTTACAGAAAAAAATAAAAAAAAAACTCCTTACCTGGAAATATTTTTATTTAATACAGTCTACATTTTCCAGGGCTTCATGTTTTGCAAACCTGTTTATTTGAGGTCACATAACACAGAACCATTTTTTGCTATTGCTTGCCATGTTTCATTTGCTTTTTCCAGTGTTTGAAGAGAAAACATCAGCAACACCAGCAAAAGACAACATATATATTGGTAGATTTAATCTCATAGCCATGAACTTACAAAAGCAACTTTCTGGAATAAATGTGTCTAAAAATGAGCCCCAAATGAAAAGCACATGAAAGTGCTATCAACTTTAAATTTTGGAAAGTACCTTAGAACTGATCACACCAAATACTTCCTTCAATTTACAGATGAAGAAACTCATCTATATCATATTATTGTTATAGCCAAAGTTTGTAAAATCTTATGCAATACTCATCCTGTGGCTTCAAAAAACTTTTTCTCTTCCTTAGAATGTCTTAGTTTACATTGGGGAAGTACTTTTCCCATGATAATTACAAACATTTAAAATGTGGAGTTTGAATAGAAAGGGAAGCACAACAGCTGATATAATTTTATTAGCACATCGTAGAATTATATACGTATGCACACACATATATACATAAACAGCTGATAGATGATAGATAGATAGATAGACAGATGGCTTTCTTTAACTGATGAAGTTAAGTTGCTTGGAAACAGTTTGGTTCTTTTGGGTCTTCTTTTTAAGCCTTGTAAGGAGAAAACAGGGTGTCCTTTAACTTAAGATTAATTTACCATTCTACTGAAGCAAGACCCTTTTGAGCTTTCTACTTGATGCCCCATGAATCCACTCTGAGTGGTGGGAATATGCATTATTACAGAACCTGTAGGGGGAATAGGTACTGTTTCCTCTAATCCTTCTGGGTAGTTCTTTCCCTGGTTCCAGGTAATTTCCTTACACACAATTCTGCCAATTCGAATTCTGCCAATCCAAATTCTGCCAAAGACTCAAGAGGGCAGATTGCCAACATCCTCTCTCTGTGCAGCTCTTTCCTCTTCACTGTGCCCTGTAGTCTAGAGGCCTACAGCTGCAAGCAGATGATTTGGTCTCCCCATCCTCCCTTTCCTCTCCTCAGCTCAGGGAGACTACCAGAGTCCAACAAGGTTCTGTCTCCCCACTCTGTGGCCTGGAAACTTTCTTCTGTCAGTGGCCTAGGACAATCCTAGGGCATATGTCATTTGTTTATCTCTCAGGGATCACTATCCTTCATTGTCTGATGCCTAATGTTCAGAAAACTGTGGCTTCATGTATTTTGTCTTTTTTTTAGTCATTTCTTATGGGAGGGTAAATCTGATTCTTGTTACTCCATTTTAGATAGAAGTAGAACTCCTCATTCAGATTTTTTAACTCTTCTTGTTCTTACAAGTGAACAGCTCAGTACTTAACAAAAATTTACCAAGAAGCTCTTTTGTGCCAGGTTCTGGGAAATGACAATGAGAAAAGCACAACAACTTATCTTAAGAAACACAGAGTTCATTGTTTACAACAGACAAACAAGTAGTTCCTGACAATATTATACGTTAAGTGCTCTAAAGTAAGCTTGTACAAAGCTCTATGGGAACATCATATGTGTTGCTCCCTTGAGAAAGTAAATTGCTTATATGTTTTTGGATTCAGGCATCTAACAGTGCCTGTTACACACCTGTTACTCAATAAATGTTTGAATATTTAACAAATCTGGAGGTTTCCCTCCTGGTAAGCCTTATGATATAACAAATGATATACAACAAAATCTTGAGTTGGCTGAATCCAGTTATATGTTCAAATAAACCAAACTTTGTAAAGTATATATATATATATATATATATATATATATATATATATATATATAACTCCATGCCCTTGTTGAGATTATGAGCAATAAAAGAACATTTTGTAAAAAAAAAAAAAATTACATATTAATCTTTATCCTTCTTTTTTTTTTTTTTTTTTAATGTGTGGTACGCGGGCCTCTCACTGCTGTGGCCTCTCCCGCTGCAGAGCACAGTCTCCGGACGTGCAGGCCCAGCAGCCGTGGGTCACGGGCCCAGCTACTCCGAGGCATGTGGGATCTTCCCAGACCGGGGCACGAACCCGTGTCCCCTGCATCGGCAGGCAGACTCTCAACTACTGCGCCACCAGAGAAGCCCCTCTTTGTCCTTCTTGAAACTAAAATTTTAGGATTTATCTTCTTGATTTTTGGAAGCCTTTCAAAGCTTTATAAACTGTATTTTTCAATTTGACTGAGAGATACAGTGAGCTACTAGTCGTTACTTATTATTGAGGTCCTACTGATGAATGGAGGTTTTCTTTTCTTTTTCTCCCCTCAGTTTTCTTTAGAAGTAGAAAGGTCACTCAATATCATTTTTAAGATCCTCATTCACCACAGTATTCCCTAGAGAAATGTAACTCTCACAGGTAGGATGCAAAATATTTATAAATATCAAGACTCAAGCAAGAAGTCTTATTTTATAGATCTTGATAAATATCTATCTCTATCTTTCTCTCACCAGTCTAACCTTACCCTCTCCTTCCATCCCCCTTTTATTTTTGGTCCAGGCAGTCAGTTTAGCAGACGTACTAAGACTATTTCTAAGAGCAGAAGGGTGGTTTTACCCAACAAGTTATCTGAAATTTAATGCTTAAAGGTAGGAGAGGTTCCTTAGACATCATAATCATCCTCATTATAACTTACTGTGATTGCTCACTTACCATGTTCCATGCAAATGCTAAGCATTTTGCATGGATTATTGCATTTAATTCTCATAACAACCTGATGTAGTTGGTATAATTATTATTTTGGGCTCAAGGGGTTAATTAAAACATGGAAGTCAAATGGTAAATACAAAATAGAATTGGAATTCAAACTCTCCAGTTGGGCTTCAACGTCAATTGCTTAATCTCTATATTACACTGGCTCCTTTCTAGATCATGGAATCTAAGTCACAGTGTTAAGAAAGTACCAGGGATTTAAGGAATAAACTTTGATTTAGAACAATGCTAAGATATTTGCTTATTTATCCCAAGTGCAATAACCCTCAGGATTCTAAACCTGAGTGATTGCACAGGAAGGCAGGGACCCCAGTTAGGCAATGCCATATGATTCCCTTCTCCTCCTATAACTCACGTTCCTTGCTGTGCTAAGTCAATTAGAACTTTCTTAAGAGGGCTATATTAGTGAATACCAAAATGAGAAAAGAAGAAAATTAACAGAAATTGTTCTACAAGTTGATGAGTTGAACAAAGTCCCTGAAAACTAAACCAATCAAGCCTACTTACAAGGTAAAAGTGATCTAGTGGTACAAGGCTTCAATTTCAACCAAGAAAACTATGTAAGTATTAACTGTTCTACTGCTTGAAGATCCAATTTTGGAAGAAAAAAGAAAATGTATGTTTGTCCCCTTTATAGTCACTCTGTAAATAAAAGTGTAATTCTTAACATCAAAAAATACCATTAAAGCAGCTGTGTCTTACCTGTGTTAAGGCCAAATACAATAAATGTGTCTGACTGCTGTTCATTTAATAAGTGGAATTTATAAGAATCTGTGTAGTGTTGAGTAGCTGAAATATCAAAGTGATCACACCTTTCAACTGCCTCACTTATAAGGCTGTTATAAAGCAAACTGAATAATTTTATCACAAACTAAGGACAAATGGTTCCTATTTGGTATTGTGAAGAAAATTTGACTGACTTATTTCAAGAACACTAAATCTTTTTCAATTACCACCCTTTTATTTTTCACTGTGCAATTGTGCCACATTAATACAAATCAAATACAAAATGTTACTCTAGCTCTCTGAAATTCTGACACGGAATGCAGTCATACATATTTTCCTGGCCTACCCATAATATACAAGCAACCATAACTCCCAGAATCTTTACACTAAAGTATATAATCAAAGCAAATCAAACTGGATGAATATACACTGGACCTAGAATCCAGTATCATTAGAAAATCTGAGTTCAAGGCCTGGCTTTACCACTTACTAGGTCTGTGATAATGAATATGTCAACTTTCCTACTGGGACTCTAGGAGGAAAAGATTATTTCTATGGTCCCTTACAACACCAGCATTCTACAAAGTCTGAATAATTGAGGCTCATATAATTGAACTTTGCTTATCAAGTTATAACCCAAGTGTATTTGTTGTGATGTATTTCTTAAATATGCTGTGTTTTCAGTAAACAAGACTATAACTGTGAAACCTATATGGAAATCAAATTTTTGAACCAAACATTTAGCTTGTAGAACTATTACAGTGGATTAATAATCCTCACTGGCAGAACAACAGTAATTGGGTTGGTGCCAACACTTTCAGGTGGAAATTAATCCTGCCCTGACATTACTGAGCAAAGTAATTAGGAAACCTCTCAATTTGCACAGAATCCACAATCATGTATATGGAGTACCAGAAAATGAAAAGGTTTTTAATTAAAATTGGCATTTATGATCTCACAGTTGCTCCTTCTCATGTCCTATAAAGTGCATTGATTTTGATACCAGGAGGATAGAGATCTATAATATAATTCCAGAAGGAAGATTTTATTTGGCTACAAACAGGACAATTACCAGCTTGAACAGAATAAAAGCTTCCCTAAGGCACAGCTCAAGACTCAGGTAAAACCTTTTTTTGGGGGGGTGGAGATGTTCAATTTGGTTAGATAAATGTTATTGGAATGAATTTACTTTCATGTATCATAATAAAAGAAGATAAATCATGAACAGACAACAGAAGAAACAGAAAAAGCTTGTGAAATTTCCAACTATAGTCAAGAATCTCAGAGATTTTGTAGGTTTTGCAGTAGTGTTAATGAGGTTGAATCAGGCCTTCACTAAGCAAATTATGGTTTTCGCTAGTACCTGAGCTGATTGACAGAAGGAGGTGGGCTGGCCAGATCAAAGACATACATTCAGGAGTCCCTAGGTCAACAGAAACCTGGGGGCAGCACAGTGTCACAACTAAAAGACAGTTTATGTGAAATTTCCAAAGAGAGTCAGAGGAAGTTAATTCCATTTGGATGCAAGAAGCAAGGAAACCAAAGAAGCTGTATGAACAACTTGTAAGGAATGTAACAAATCTATGTTCTTACATTGTTAGCAACCATATCAGTTAAAAGGTAAGGCTTGACTTATAGTGTGAAAATGAGATGTGAAATGATTGCCCTGGCTAATCACATATTTATCAAATTAAGCATGTGCAAATATTTACAGAAAAAGAAATGAAAAGAAATACACAAAAGTATTTAAAAAGTTACTTCAAAGTAATTGGAATAGGAGTTTTTCTACTTTTTTCTGTATTTTCAAAGTTTTTAAAGTTTCCATACCAAGAGCTTGTAATACAAAAATACACTTTGGAGACTCCCCAGGCAGGCATCCAGGTCCACCACCTTTCCAGGGTTAAGGCATTTTTAGCTGAGAAGAGAAAGAGAGAGAGCCGTGTGGATGAAAGGCTCTTGGTGCTCCAGCCAGGAGTCAGTGCTGTGCCTCTGAGCTGGGAGAGCCAACTTCAGGACACTGGTCCACAAGAGACCTCCCAGCTCCACGTAATATCAAATGACGAAAATCTCCCAGAGATCTCCATCCCAACACCAACACCCAGCTTCACTCAATGACCAGCAAGCTACAGTGCTGGACACCCTATGCCAAACAACTAGCAAGACAGGAACACAACCCCACTCATTAGGAGAGAGGCTGCCTAAAATCATAATAAGTCCACAGACACCCCAAAACACACCACCAGACGTGGACCTGCGCACCAGAAAACAAGATCCAGCCTCATCCACCAGAACACAGGCACTAGTCTCCTCCACCAGGAAACCTACACAACCCACTGAACCAACTTTAGACACTGGGGACAGACACCAAAAACAATGGGAACTATGAACCTGCAGCCTGAAAAAATGGATACCCCAAACACAGTAAGATAAGCAAAATTAGAAGACAGAAAAACACACAGCAGATGAAGGAGCAAGATAAAAACACACCAGACATAACAAATGAAGAGGAAATAGGCACTCTACATGAAAAAGAATTCAGAAAAATGATAGTAAAGATGATCCACAATCTTGTAAATAGAATAGACAAAATGCAAGAAACATTTAACAAGAAAAACTAAAGATGAAACAAGCAATGATGAACAACACAATAAATGAAATTAAAAATACTCTAGGAGGGATCAATAGCAGAATAACTGAGGCAGAAGAATGGATAAGTGACCTGGAAGATAAAATAGTGGAAATAACTACTGCAGAGCAGAATAAAGAAAAAACAATGAAAAGAACTGAGGACAGTCTTAGAGACCTCTAGGAAAACATTAAA
Organism: Delphinapterus leucas; assembly: GCF_059928025.1. Classification (NCBI taxonomy): domain Eukaryota; kingdom Metazoa; phylum Chordata; class Mammalia; order Artiodactyla; family Monodontidae; genus Delphinapterus; species Delphinapterus leucas. The sequence goes on along the minus strand of NC_143135.1, from coordinate 80,832,874 downwards.
TGCAACAGCATTCAAATTATAGGGGTTCCAGAAGAAGAAGAGAAAAAGAAAGGAACTGAGAAAATATTTGAAGAGATTACAGTTGAAAACTTCCCTAATATGGGAAAGGAAATAGATAATCAAGTCCAGGAAGCACAGAGATGAGCATAGAAGATAAATCCAAGGAGAAATTCGCCAAGACACATATTAATTAAACTGTCAAAAATTAAATACAAAGAAAACATATTAAAAGCAGCAAGGGAAAACCAACAAATAACACACAAGGGAATCCCCATAAGGTTAACAGCTGATCTTTCAGCAGAAACTCTGCAAGCCAGAAGGGATTGGCAGATTATAGTTAAAGTGATGAAGGACAAAAACCTACAACCAAGATTACTCTACCCAGCAAGGATCTCATTCAGATATGATGGAGAAATTAAAACCTTTACAGACAAGCAAAAGCTGAGACAGTTCAGCACGACCAAACCAGCTTTACAACAAATGCTAAAGGATATTCTCTAGGCAAGAAACACAAGAGAAGGAAAAGACCTACAATAACAAACCCAAAACAATTAAGAAAATGGGAATAGGAACATACATATCAATAATTACCTTAAATGTAAATGGATTAAATACTCCCAGCAAAAGACACAGACTGGCTGAATGGATACAAAAACAAGACCCATATATATGCTGTCTACAAGAGACCCACATCAGACCTAGAGACACATACAGACTGAAAGTGAGGGGATGGAAAAAGATATTCCATGCAAATGGAAACCAAAAGAAAGCTGGAGTAGCAATTCTCATATCAGACAAAATAGACTTTAAAATAAAGACTATTAGAAGAGACAAAGAAGGACACTACATAATGATCAAGGGATGGATCCAAGAAGAAGATATAATAATTATAAATATTTATGCACCCAACATAGGAGCACCTCAATACATAAGGCAAATACTAACAGCCATAAGAGGGGAACTCGACAGTAAAAAATTCATAAAGGGGACTTTAACACCCCACTTTCACCAATGGACAGATCATCCAAAATTAAGATAAATAAGGACACACAAGCTTTAAATGATACACTAAACAAGATGGACTTAATAGATATTTATAGGACATTCCATCCAAAAACAACAGAATACACATTTTTCTCAAGTGGTCGTGGAACATTCTCCAGGATACATCATATCTTGGGTCACAAATCAAGCCTTGGTAAATTTAAGAAAATTGAAATCTTATCAAGTATCTTTTCCAACCACAGCGATATGAGGCTAGATATTAATTACAGGAAGAGATCTGTAAAAAATACAAACACATGGAGGCTAAACAATACACTACTTAATAGTGAAGTGATCACTGAAGAAATCAAAGTGGAAATCAAAAAATACCTAGAAACAAATGACCATGGAGACACGATGACCCAAAACCTATGGGATGCAGCAAGAGCAGTTCTAAGAGGGAAGTTTATAGCAATGCAATCCTACCTTAAGAAACAGGAAACATCTCGAATAAATAACCTATCCTCACACCTAAAGCAATTAGAGAAAGAAGAACAAAAAAACTCCAAAGTTAGCAGAAGGAAAGAAATCATAAAGATCAGAGCAGAAATAAATGAAAAAGAAATGAAGGAAATGATAGCAAAGATCAATAAAACTAAAAGCAGGTTCATTGAGAAGATAAACAAAATTGATAAACCATTAGCCAGACTCATCAAGAAAAAAAGGGAGAAGACTCAAATCAATACAATTAGAAATGAAAAAGGAGAAGTAACAACTGACAGTGCAGAAATACAAAAGTTCATGAGAGATTACTACAAGCAACTCTATGCCAATAAAATGGACAACCTGGAAGAAATGGACAAATTCTTAGAAATGCACAACCTGCCAAGACTGAATCAGGAAGAAATAGAAAATATGAACAGACCAATCACAAGCACTGAAATTGAAACTGTGATTAAAAATCTTCCAACAAACAAAAGTCCAGGACCAGATGGCTTCACAGGCGAATTCTATCAAACATTTAGAGAAGAGCTAACACCAATCGTTCTCAAACTCTTCCAAAATATAGCAGAGGGAGGAACAATCTCAAACTCATTGTACAAGGCCACCGTCACCCTGATACCAAAACGAGACAAGGATGTCACAAAGAAAGAAAACTACAGGCCAATATCACTGATGAACATAGATGCAAAAATCTTCAACAAAATACTAGCAAACAAATCCAACAGCACATTACGAGGATCACACACCATGATCAAGTGGGGTTTATTCCAGGAATGCAAGGATTCTTCAATATACGCAAAGCAATCAACGTGATACACCATATTAACAAACTGAAGGAGAAAAACCATGTGATCATCTCAATAGATGCAGAGAAAGCTTTTGACAAAATTCAACACCCATTTATGATAAAAACCCTGCAGAAAGTAGGCATAGAGGGAACTTTCCTCAACAAAATAAAGGCCATATATGACAAACCCACAGCCAACATCGTCCTCAATGGTGAAAAACTGAAAGCATTTCCAATAAGATCAGGAACAAGACAAAGTTGCTCACTCTAACCACTCTTATTCAACATAGTTTTGGAAGTTTTAGCCACAGCAATCAGAGAAGAAAAGGAAATAAAAGGAATCCAAATCGGAAAAGAAGTAGTAAATCTGTCACTGTTTGCAGACGACATGATATTATACACAGAGAATCCTGAAGATGCTACAAGAAAACTACTAGAGCTAATCAATGAATTTGGTAAAGTAGCAGGATAGAAAATTAATGCAAAGATATCTCTGGCATTTCTGTACACTAATGATGAAAAATCTGAAAATGAAATCAAGAAAACATTCCCATTTACTATTGCAACAAAAAGAATAAAATACCTAGGAATAAACCTACCTAAGGAGACAAAAGACCTGTATGCAGAAAATTATAAGACACTGATGAAAGAAATTAAAGATAATACAAATAGATGGAGAGATATACAATGTTCTTGGATTGGAAGAATCAACATTGTGAAAATGACTCTACTACCCAAAGCAATCTACAGATTCAATGCAATCCCTATCAAACTACCAATGGCATTTTTCACAGAACTAGAACAAAAAATTTCACAGTTTCTATGGAAACCCAAAAGGCCCCAAATAGCCAAAGCAATCTTGAGAACAAAAAACGGAGCTGGAGGAATCAGGCTCCCTGACTTCAGACTATTCTACAAAGCTACAGTTATCAAGACAGTATGGTACTGGTACAAAAACGGAAATATAGATGAATGGAACAGGATAGAAAGCCCAGAGATAAACCCATGCACATATGGTCACCTTATCTTTGATAAAGGAGGCAGGAATGTACAGTGGAGAAAGGACAGCCTCTTCAATAATTGGTGCTGGGAAAACTGGACAGGTACATGTAAAAGTATGAGATTAGAACACTCCCTAACACCATACACAAAAATAAACACAAAAAGGATTAAAGACCTAAATGTAAGGCCAGAAACTGTCAAACTCTTAGAGGAAAACATAAGCAGAATGTTCTATGATATAAATCACAGCAAGATCCTTTTTGACCCAACCCCTAGAGAAATGGAAATAAAAACAAAAATAAACAATTGGGACCTAATGAAACTTCAAAGGTTTTGCACAGCAAAAGAAACCATAAACAAGACCAAAAGACAACCCTCAGAATGGGAGAAAGTATTTGCAAATGAAGCAACTGACAAAGGATTAATCTCCAAAATTTACAAGACCTCTTGCAGCTCAATAACAAAAAAACAAACAACCTAATCCAAAAATGGGCAGAAGACCTAAATAGACATTTCTCTAAAGAAGATATACAGGATGCCAACAAACACATGAAAGAATGCTCAACATCATTAATCATTAGAGAAATGCAAATCAAAACCACAATGAGATATCATCTCACACCAGACAGAATGGCCATCATCAAAAAATCTAGAAACAATAAATGCTGGAGAGGGTGTGGAGAAAGGAACACTCTTGCACTGTTTGTGGGAATGTGAATTGGTACAGCCACTATGGAGAACAGTATGGAGGTTCCTTAAAAAACTACAAATAGAACTACCATATGACCCAGCAATCCCACTACTGGGCATATACCCTGAGAAAACTATAATTCAAAAAGAGTCATGTACCAAAATGTTCACTGCAGCTCTATTTACAATAGCCAGGAGATGGAAACAACCTAAGTGTTCATCATTGGATGAATGGATAAACAAGATGTGGCACATATATACAATGGAATATTACTCAGCCATAAAAAGAAACAAAATTGAGTTATTTGTAGTGAGGTGAATGGACCTAGAGTCTGTCATACAGAGTGAAGTAAGTCAGAAAGGGAAAGACAAATACCATATGCTAACACATATATATGGAATCTAAGAAATAAAAATGTCATGAAGAGCCTAGGGGTAAGACAGGAATAAAGTCACAGACCTACTAGAGAATGGACTTGAGGATATGGGGAGGGGGAAGGGTAAGCTGTGACAAAGTGAGAGAGTGGCATCGATGTATATACACTACCAAACGTAAAATAGATAGCTAGTGGTGAGCAGCCGCATAGCACACGGGGATCAGCTCAGTGCTTTGTGACCACCTAGCGGGGTGGGATAGGAGGGTGGGAGGGAGGGAAACGCAAGAGGGAAGAGATATGGGAACATATGTATATATTAACTGATTCACTTTGTTATAAAGCAGAAACTAACACACCATTGTAAAGCAATTATACTCCAATAAAGGTGTAAAAAAAAAAAAAAAAAGAGAGAGGCTACAAAAGTAAATAAATAAATAAAATAAACTTTGTATCTCCAAATATATATGGGCTAATTTCCCAGAGAAAGGACAGAATGCAAGAACAAAACAAATAAAAGCCATTCTATGATGCACTATTTTAGGATGAAAAACAATTCTTAAGTAAGGAAAAATTCTGAGAATAAAATCATAAAAAGTGATACTTGGGAGTTTTCTTTGGACTCTGATTCATCTCCAACTTTCTGATTTCATTGCTGAATTTTTGGATCTGAAAAAGTATACTTGTTAATAATGGCAATTTATTGAGGATACAGTGTGTGCTCACCACTATCCCAAGCACTTGGCGTTATTAATATCACTTAGTCTTTATCCATACTGGAAGGTAGGGACTAAGTACCCTGGTTTAAAGATGTTAATTTATAGATTCTAAGAGTTTAAGAAATTTGCCCAAGCCACACAACCAATAAGCTGTAGAGTCAAGGTTAAAGCCCATGCTTTTTAGGCACATGTCTCCATTTTTAAGGAGATAGTAGTGTTTTATCTAATCAAGACTAGCTTGTTTACTGGGAGACCCAGTTTAAGTTTCAACAATTTCTCAGTTCTCTGTGGTTTGTTCTGAGCAATGCACACGCTAAGGTCCACATATGATTTTCCTTTGCAATTCAAAAAATCATATAAGTAGATGATTAGAGGCCCCAAGAAGTTTCATTCTGGGTTCTAAATTGCATTACTTTTAAGATTTTTAGGGGTATTTAACTTCAAAGACTTCTAAAGCAGATCACTGTGGGTTAATAAAATCTTGGTTGTACTTTGCAGCATCCTTTTGAAGCTGAATTCAATTTCTTTATGCTTTTATAATCAAAATTCATAATTTCTTTTTATTTTCTGTTATGTCAGTGCATTGAGCTTTGGAAGTTCTGCTTATCAGTGTGTTTTTCTGAGACATTAGAAAGTTTGTTCACTTAAAGCTGTTCTTTGGGAAATGTCTGTGATGTCACCATGAGACATCAATGAAAGGTCAATTAACAACTTATTTCCCAAACTCAGTAACTGGAAGAATCTATTCATTTGTAAGTGATGTGACCAAAGTTATAGATTTGAAGTTTTTATACTACAGAGGAAACAACATCTGTGTTTTCACTATAATTGTGAAGATCATGGGTTACAAAATGAATCAGACAGACCTGGGTTCAAATCTCAGTTTTGTAGTTTATAAATCAAGTGACCTTAGGCACATTTCCTTACTTGTAGACTGAGGGTAATGGCACTGCCTCATATATTAATTATTTTAAGCATTAACTGAGCTAATACATTTAGAGTGATTAGCAAATTGCCTGACACCTAGACTCAGTAAAGGATCAAATTCTTTGTCATTATTATTATTGATGATTGATATTTTATATATAATCTCCTCACATGAAATGACACTAAATAAAGGTTTAAAAATAGAATTGCTGTACACTCCCCCCACTTCTATATCTTCCTTCCACATCCAATGAATGACTTCAAAGTATTGTTGCTTTCCTGGGGCTGGGGTATCAATTGCATTTGACACAATTAGCCTACTTTGAAACCTGAGGAAATGGCCTTCCTGCCTGGGAATGGGGAATAAGAAAGAGGGCATCCTGCTCCTTTGTCAGGAGGACAAAACACCCTCCCATCTTCCAAATGTCAAAGTTTTAGGGAAAACTGTTGGGCCAGACATCTAAATGTTAGCAAATCCCTGAGTATCAAAAAAACTGCAAAAGGGGCAGAGTCAAATGCACAGGCTGGCTGCACCAAAGTAATAAAGATAGGCAACTCATGAGAGCCAAAAGCAGGTCACAGCCTGCAGAATGAAATCAGGAAAAAAGTAAAAATCCATGCACGAATAGAGCTAAGAAAACATAGAACCATTCTTTGGATTCAGGAGAGATTGTGTAATGTAATTAACTTACTATGAACCAACTAGAACTTTCAGAATGAATGTATGTATGTATATATATATATACATATATATGTATATATGTACATATATATGTGTATATATATACATACATATATATACATATATATACATACATATATACACACACACACACACATATATATATATATATATATACACACACACACACATACATCGTGTCAGGCTATATAAATATACATGGAGAGAGAGAGAGAGCGTGCCTCAGTTATTGTTTACCACAATCTTGTCACATAGATAATATAGACTTCTAGCTTTTAAATGAAAAACATAAGGTTCGTAAGAACAAAAGGTATTGTGCAGCCTCCCAAGTGAAATGTGAGAACCAGGATTTAAATTTGATTTCTCAGGCTGCAGACCATCATCGTCACTAGAAAACAAGTGAACAGTGAGTAAGCAGCTGCAGTATTGAAGGGCCCTGAAACACTCCTAAGAGGGATAGAGATAAAGACAACAATGTAGATTCTAGAAAGCTGAAGACAAGAGAGAAACTGCTTTTATAATCATAGGCCAGTACTACCTGATTACCGGGTCCTCATATGGAAGGACTGATCAGGAAATGGGTGGTTCTCAGCCTAAGACGACTCAGCACCCTTTACCACATCAAATATTCCATATAACCTCTTTCTTTTCCTATGCTGAAATAAAATTAATAGATAACATAATCTAACTACACAATTCATTTTTTAAAGAAAATAAATATTATGCTCTTATTGCAACCTACAGGAGAAATAAATAAAAAAACATTTAGAAAAATAATATGCATTACATTGTGTAAGTTATCAGGCATGACTATCCTAGATAAACTGATGGAATAGTCAGATTCTCGTACCTATATATAGAGTCACAGGGATGTGACAGCTCCAAACACAGAGTGATATAAATGAGTCTTATCGACAACTTAAATGCCACAAGTGGCTTCCTCTCCATGGACAATTTTTGGCAATATTCCAACCCCACAAAAAAAAGTACACTCTCTCTACAATTTGTATGCTGATTGCATCCTTGAACACATAGTATATATCAAAGCCATGCAAAAAACAAAAACATTGGGCACTTAGTGAAGCAGAATTAGGTTTTAGGCTCAGATAATAAGAAAAGCGTTTTCACCTTCATGTTATATCTGATTTTTAAAATTCAGCAGGTCACATGGAAGTTCTTTGTTGTATGAAACTGTACGAAGAATTGCAGGAATTCTAGCACCCTTGCCAAACACTCCCCTCTACCTCTGCCACCACCAATAGCACCAAATATCAGATGCATCCCTTATAATAATTGTCACAAGCAAAAAGCCATCCACGTGTCTACAAATCACCATCTAAGAGGCCAAAACTGTCATTTTATTTTTATTTCATAAAACAATTCATATAGCCTTTAGATGATTTAATTAGTCTAGTGTTTCATTGATCACAAATAGAGAGAAAATGGACTTCGGAGTACACAGTTCTGAATTCAAATCCCAACTCTGGAGTTCATTATCTTATGATCTTGGGCCAGTTGTTTTACCTTTCCTAAAATTCCTCACTGAGAAATGATAATAATGCAACCATCTCAGGAATTTTTTGATGATTATTTAAAATAACACATAGTGATTGGTACAATGACCACATATTATGATTGCTCACTAAATTTTTATTGCTATACTTGACATATCATTAACCATTATAATATTTTACAATAAAATATTGAAAATATATTTGGTTAGCATGAAGGGGAAAACTAGACAGAGTGTTTGGAGTTGCTTCCTAGCTTAGGCTGGTGGAGTAGTCTGGCATGAAGAAGAGGCACTTGAGTCAAAGTAACAGAATCATCAATTTAGGTTAAGAAGTTACAGCGAATCAACTTTGTGTATATCTCATAATTTTAAAAGCCCCATATGACTGGCATAACTTCCTGTACATACGTCCACTTCTCTTCAAGAAGAAAAATTAGTTTTGTAATGCAGCTGCTGTTTTTATTACTTTCATGATTTTAAATTCAAACAATTTGAGAGAGGATTAGAATACATTTTGAAGTAAAGAGTTATTTCCAGAAACAGCAGGCGTGGATGTGTAAAATCTATGAACCAGGGACATGCTTATAGACACAGGGAAATACGTAATTATATTTAAACTGTTAAAGCCTTCAAAATAATCCAGCAAAATGTGCTACAGGGCTTCCCTGGTGGCGCAGTGGTTGAGAGTCCGCCTGCTGTTGCAGTTCGTGCCCTGGTCTGGGAAGATCCCATATGCCGCAGAGCGGCTAGGCCCGTGAGCCATGGCCACTTAGCCTGCGCGTCCGAAGGCTGTGCTCCACAACGGGAGAGGCCACAACAGTGAGAGGCCCGCATATCGCTAAAAAAAAAAAAAATGTGCTATAAAATTTGTTGTTTTACTTTATAATTGGCTTTAGGATGAATATCACAGACTTTAGTTCTTTTCTCATTCTTATGAAGATTATTATTTTTTTCCATTCAATGGAAATCTCCATTATTACTTTTATTTTAGGGCTTCATTGTAAATAATTAATAAAAAAAATAAGTTATTTCAGATGTTAAAATAGATAACTAAACTAGGATATAATGAATAAATAACTGAAATAGTCATATCTGAATAGGTCAAGCTGAATTCTGTAAAATGTACTTTAATAGAATAGGCAATATATGATAAAATTATTTCCATGTTATTATAGTATTAAAATACGTAGAAGAAATAAGTAGCATAGGGTCATGATCCTAATAATTCATCTTATTTTTGTTTTAATATGAAAAAGGTCAAACAATTTATGATGGGGCAGTAGCATTTTATTTAAATAAGCTATACAGAAAATATTTCCTTGAAAATACCTCCCAAATTATCCATATTTGACATAATACAGTCACCCTAGTTCATTCACAGGAGTGAAGGGTAGTATGTGGGGTTAGGAATGCAAGACTGAATGTTTTTGGAGAATCACAAGGGTGGTTGAGGACAGAAGAAGGGAAGCTCTGCACTTACCTCCTGGGAGTTTGTAATTAAACAAAGCATGTGTCCTAAACTAATTTGCCATTCAACAAACTGTAAATTTTTTTTTCAATTAACTCTCATTCCTATCACATATTGTTTTATAATCAAAGGCACAGGTATTGAAGGCAATATAAGTGGTTATTTTGTGTCCCACAACAGCAGACGTGTAAAACTTATATTTTTACTTTTTTGGAATAATGCAACATTACTTATGATTGTATGTGGAGGCTGTAAACATGCCAGTTGTATATTATTAATAAAAGAACAAAGTCCCACATTACCATCCCACATTATTTTATTAAGCCATGAAGCTTAATAATGCTTAACAAATAAGACAGTCTGTCCGCCTACTTGGTGTTTCTTTTGCCCAACCTTTGAAAACAGGAATAAAAATTATGAAAGGCACTTAGGAAGAGAAATAGATTGAGTCATAAGATAGACTGCTTTTGAACTAAGAACAATATAAAAATGAAAATTAAAACAATTTAGCAACTAGTATTTTTCCTTATTATAGTGTGATGTGTGATTATTTGGACATTGTTTTTTCCAGATTTTTTCACTTACATGAATTAACGACAAACCAAATTTCTAATGATCTTGAAATCTATCTTCGAAAGCACTAACGTGCTTCCTAAATTACTGAATTAACATCTCAAAAATTTCCTAAAAGGCCTCTATAAGAGGAACAGAAATGCATCTCAGTATATACACTGCATACTTTAAAGCTGAGTGAGACACATGAAATCTAAGAATGTTATAAAACCCAGGTTTTAAACCCAAAGATCAAGTCCACTCCAATTGTGCACATCAGCTGTTCAGGGAACCTAGGGAAAGTATAACCTTTCACTACAATGAAATGTATTTTATCTTTTATACTTCTGCCGTTGGGAATGATATATTTTCTACAACTGATTCTTAGAGCTGCAAAGGAATTGTAACACTACACAAAAGAAACAAACTCTTTCATTTAGAAGAATGAAATTTCTTTCACACTATCAGTTCAAACACGCAAGGCACATATAAAGGGACCCTGGCTACCTCTTTTGTTATAGAACTTGGAAACAGGAACCTGCTGTCTCAGTTTGCCTTTACTTCTGACTAACTGTTCAGTCCGGGGAGAACTCAATTAACAAATCTGGGCCTCAGTGTTTCCCATGGAGAAGAAAGAGCTTTTAAAAGAGCCTTTTAAAACCTAGACAAAATTCTTCTTTTTTTTGCGCTTTCTATTTACATTATTTTTTCCATGAATTTTGGATATTTCAAGAGAATTTCTCAGAACTTATCAAAATATTAACTATCAGAATCAATCTAGATTTTACCAAATCAATAACATCCCAAGATTCTCTTTAGTTTATGACTTTTCTAACCTGCCTATGGAGGATAGCTTACACAAAACAAGTAGTCCTAGGATGTAGGGGAGTGGCAGAAAGTGATAAAGAGGCAATATTTAATGAGGATTGTTAAGTGAATTAAAAATCATCCTGTGGTCATCAAAAGTTTTAAACAGTAAAATAAAATTAGATTCCCAAACATTGTGAAGAAAATTTGGAGCATGAATTGGAATAGGGAGATAGACTGAAGAAACAATGTCACTGAATGATGTAAGCAAGTGAAGATGATGTCGAAACTAGAGCAGTAAAAGAAGAGGGTCATACAGGTGAGGAGTTCCCGCTTTTCAACAGGCATATGGTAAAGCATAATTACCTGTCCTATTATAGTTAGCCTCAAGCTCAAAAGAATTGTCCCTTCTGACATTTATCATAAAAGATGATATATGTCACAGAGCCTTCTCAAATAATCTGCATGTGATATCATAGAACTGTTTTTCTAGAGACTTTCTTCTATAACCTGGCTCTGAATCTGGTTGGACTTTTTCATCATTCCTTTAACAAACCCAAGGAAGAGGAAATACAATTTATCTATAACTGTAAAAGTTAGCAATGAAGCAGGTTCACATCAGTTACCACTGTCTCTAACATACTGAATGAACCGCTACAGCTGTGTTTCTTCTGGTCTCCCTATTTATTGTTTGTATTATCCAGTCTTAGTCATGGTCACATCTCCAACAATAATGTTGGACAGGTCTCAAGAAAATGATCACTGGAGAATTTTATCTGGAATATCAATTCCTTTCTTCTACCCCCACCGCCCCAGTATAGCCTTACCACACTAATCATTCAAGTCTGCATTCAGAGCTTAGCATTCTTACTGCCCTGGAGCCCTGAGCATGGAACCCTAAAATGTACTTTAGCTTTAAGGAGAATACTCTGTGGCATATTCCAGCCTGCCATAATCCTGTCAGATTGAGGCTCAAGGATCACTACAATTTTCAACCCTTCGGGATTGGGACACTAGTTCTTTAAAAAATGTTCAAAAACATCTCTCCACAAAAATATATTGAGTTCACCTTGTATCAGTTAGCTGCCTTGCCATCCATGTCTCCCAGTTAACTTCTGCCATATTTTTGATCTTCCGTTTTCTAAAAGGTCTGACTTTCACAGTTATCATGTACAAATGAGGTCCCAGAATCCCTAAGACTCAGATCTTATTTTCCAGACTAAATATTGGTGCCTCGACCAACTTCCTTGGTATTTGACCCTTACCTATGCCAATGTGTCTTTACTATTCCCTTCTAAAAACTAACAAATTATAACAACTTTATTATGCTATGCAAACATCATAACCTGCTGTCTCTCTAATGGATCTTTAGAATCTGATTGGTTAAGATGGGACAAAAACCTTCCTTTACCTACTAAGTCTTCCAGAATTGCTTCTTTGAATAGTCAAGTTGGAGTTCCACGTGCACTGGGGACTACCTAAAGTTAATGACTCAACAAAAAATTATTGAGCCCCAATACTCTACCTTGGACTCTACCTTGGATGTGAATAAGTTACAGACTGACTTGGCAAAGGAGAAAAGTACATGAAAAGTAGTACACAGAATTACACATATATCAGTGAGAACCAACTATTGTGTCAGGAGACTAGATACTCTACCTTTATGCTCATGGAAGTCTCCTGGAGAAGATTACAAACTGAGTTGAATTTGAAAGAATGAGTAGAAGAAAGAACATTCCCATAAGAAAAGACAGCATGGTCATCAATACTAATGCAAGAAATAGCACAGAAGTTATGGAAATCTCTATATGGTGTTACTGGGACATAAAGTGTGAGAGAAGGTGGTAAGTGATGGGACCAGAAAAGACTAAATCAGGGAGAACTACAAGATTATGCTAGGGCATCAACTGAACTTAGTTAAAACAACATCAACAGAAAAAAAATAAAAAGTTACAGAGATCTTGCTTGGTAGGGTTCCTTGGGTTAACAGTTATCTGTGGCCTCAAAACTCCCCCCACCCCGATAACTGTTAGTTTTGGTGAGACAAAACTTGAGCTATAATTTTAAATCTTTTATTTCTATAATTGTCTTTCTGCTGATCAAATCTGAGGTATGATGTTTGGTCTGCTAATAGTGATTACAGTGGGTTATAACCTCCCCAAAGGCGCAAAGCAAGGTTGTGAACATTTTATGCAATCTGTTTCACTCAGTAATGCATGACAAACCACAAGAATCCTGAAAGCTGGTCTTACAATATGCTTTTAGTCCTCAAGGAAATTCTGCCAGCTCATTGAGCTGTGAGCATCCTTGTAAGTTCCTGAGACAATCATTTAGGAATTGCTGACTGCTTATGACTATGCTCTGGAAATGCAAGCTCTAGCAGATATTGGGCCAAACATATGTAAAAGCTTACCAAATACTTGAAATAATGATATGCAAGAGAAGAAAGACCTCGATGCTAAATCAGCATAGTGATATGAACTATATTGAGCCAGAAGCAAACCAAGGTCAAGCAGTAGCAGAATGAAAACAGTTTCCTCTCATGACATTTACTGTGCATAAGGATCAGAATATACCTCTGATGCATTATTCATTATGTTAATGCTGCTCAAGAACCCATCCTGCATTTACTCTTTCTCATAAAATATCAACTCTTCAGCCTAGAACTTAAGATCTTTATTTACATTCTTTCTGTATATCCATCATAATTTATTACATGCCAACTGGGTCCTCCCTCTGATCCAACCAAAGTTATTTACTTACCAAAGCCCATTCATCTAAAATATACATGAAATATACATGTATGCCTACATGTACAAACACACACACACACACTACTAATTCCCATTACTTTGGTATATTGCATGTTTCATAATTTTCATGTATTCATTTGTAAAATCAAATCATGCAAATATGAAAGCTTTAACTGAGCCTCCCTTTTCTATTTGTATTTGAAGTTGTTTTATGTTATAGAAAGAACATAAGAAATCTTGGGTTCTATCATCATTTTCACTTATGAATGTGTCCTATTTTATGTTCTGGGGATGTTATTTTAAACCATATGATCTATTTTTCCCTTCCTATGAAAGGAGACTAACGGTATGGATTCATGAGAAGATTATGATGAGTACTGAATGGGTAAATGAGTGAGAAATTGCTTACCACTGGGATTGGAACATGGAAAATGTTGAATAAATCCTAGGTGAATAAGAATGAACTATCTTACAGAAAACTTTGTATTTATTAAATTAATAAGCATTTACTGAGTGTGCCTGTTCTATGCCAGGTACTATGCTAGACGCTGGAGTATGATTCCTGCCTGCAAAATGATTCACTTCTTTTGGCCCATTTAGTTAAAAAAGAAAGAATGCATGTATATTTATATATGTATACAGATAAAACAGAGACAGATTTATAATATGAATGAGTCTTGTTTTCCTTTTTTTTTTACTGTTTTTATTTATTTTTTAAAAACATTTTATTGGAGTATAATTGCTTTACAATGGTGTGTTACTTTCTGCTTTATAACAAAGTGAAGCAGCTATACATATACATATATCCCCATATATCTTCCCTCTTGCATCTCCCTCCCTCCAACCTCCCTTATCCCACCCCTCTAGGTGGTCACAAAGCACCGAGCTGATCCCCCTGTGCCATGCGGCTGCTTCCCACTAGCTATCGGTTTTACATTGGTAGTGTACATATATCCATGCCCCTCTCTCACTTTGTTCCAACTTACCCTTCCCCCCCACCGTGTCCTCAAGTTTATTCTCTAGTAGGTCTGCATCTTAATTCCTGTCTTGCCCCTAGGTTCTTCATGACCACTTTTTTTTCTTTTTATTTAGATTCCATATATATGTGTTAGTATATGGTATTTGTTTTTCTCTTTCTGACTTACTTCACTCTGTATGACAGACTCTAGGTCCATCCACCTGACTACAAATAACACAGTTTGGTTTCTTTTTATGGCTGAGTAATATTCCATTGTATATATGTGCCACAGCTTCTTTATCCATTCAACTGTTGATGGACACTTAGGTGGCTTCCATGTCCTGGCTATTGTAAATAGAGCTGCAATGGACATTGTGGTACATGACTCTTTTTTAATTATGGTTTTCTCAGGGTATATGCCCAGTAGTGGGATTGCTGTATCATATGGTAGTTCTATTTTTAGATTTTAAAGGAACCTCCACACTGTTCTCCATAGTGGCTGCATCAATTTACATTCCCACCAACAGTGCAAGAGGGTTCCCTTTTCTCCACACCCTCTCCAGCACTTATTGTTTCTAGATTTTTTGATGATGGCCATTCTGACTGGTGTGAGCTGATATGTGCTTTGATTTGCATTTCTCTAATGACTAATGATGTTGAGCATTCTTTCATGTGTTTGTTGGCAATCTGTATATCTTCTTTGGAGAAATGTATATTTAGGTCTTCTGCCCATTTTTGGATTGGGTTATTTGTTTTTTTGATATTGAGCTGCATGAGCTGCCTGTAAATTTTGGAGATTAATCCTTTGTCAGTTGCTTCATTTGCAAATACTTTCTCCCATTCTGAGGGTGGTCTTTAGGTCTTGTTTCTGGTTTCCTTTGCTGTACAAAAGCTTTTAAGTTTCCTTAGGTCCCATTTGTTTATTTTTCTTTTTATTTCCATTTCTCTAGGAGGTGGGTCAAAAAGGATCTTGCTGTGATGTATGTCATAGAGTGTTCTGCCTATGTTTTCCTCTAAGAGTTTTATGTTGTCTGGCCTTACATTTAGGTCTTTAATCCATTTTGAGCTTATTTTTGTGTATGGTGTTAGGGAGTGTTCTAATTTCATTCTTTTACATGTAGCTGTCTAGTTTTCCAAGCACCACTTATTGAAGAGACTGTCTTTTCTCCATTGTATATTCTTGCCTCCTTTATCAAAAATAAGGTAACCATATGTGCGTGGGTTTATCTCTGGGCTTTCTATCCTGTTCCATCGATCTATATTTCTGTTTTTGTGTCAGTACCATACTGTCTTAATTTCTGTAGCTTTGTAGTGTAATCTGATGCCAGGGTTTCCTCCAGCTCCGTGTTTCTTCCTGAAGATTGCTTTGGCTATTTGGGGTCTTTTGTGTTTCCATAGAAATTGTGAAATTTTTTGTTCTAGTTCTGTGAAAAATGCCACTGGTACTTTGATAGTGATTGCATTGGAGCTGTAGATTGCTTTGGGTAGTATAGTCATTTTCACAATGTTGATTCTCCCAATCCAAGAACATGGTATATCTCTCCATCTATTTGTATCACCTTTAATTTCTTTCATCAGTGTCTTATAGTTTTCTGCATACAGGTCTTTTGTCTCCTTAGGTATGTTTATTCCTTGGTATTTTATTCTTTTTGTTGCAGTGGTAAATAGGAGTGTTTCCTTAAATTCTCTTTCAGGTTTTTCATCCTTAGTGTATAAGAATGCAAGACATTTCTGTGCATTAATTTTGTATCCTGCTACTTTTCCAGATTCTGTGATTAGCTCTAGTAGTTTTCTGGTAGCATCTTTAGGATTCTCTATGTATAGAATCATGTCATCTGCAAAAAGTTACAGCTTTACTTCTTCTTTTCCAATTTGGATTTGTTTTATTTCTTTTTCTTCTCTGACTGCTGTGGCTAAAACTTTGAAAACAATGTTGAATAATAGTGGTGAGAGTGGGCCAACCTTGTCTTGTTCCTGATCTTAGTGGAAATGGTTTCAGTTTTTCACCATTGAGGATGATGTTGGCTGTGGGTTTGTCATATATAGTCTTTATTATGTTGAGGTAAGTTCCCTCTATGCCTACTTTCTGGAAGGTTTTTATCATAAGTGGGTGTTGAATTTTGTCAAAAGTTTTTTCTGCATCTATTGAGATGATCATATGTTTTTTTTCTTCAATTTGTTAATATGGTGTATCACACTGATTGATTTGTGTATATTGAAGAATCCTTGCATTCCTGCAATAAACCCCACTAGATCATGGTGTATGATCCTTTTAATGTGCTGTTGGATTCTCTCTGCTAGTATTTTGTTGAGGATTTTTGCATATATGTTCATCAGTGATATTGGCCTGTAGTTTTTTTTCTTTGTGACATCTTTGTCTGGTTTTGGTAGCAGGGCAATGGTGGTTTCGTAGAATGAGTTTGGGAGTGGTCCTCCCTCTGCTATATTTTGAAAGTGTTTGAGAAGGATAGGTATTAGCTCTTCTCTAAATATTTGATAGAATTCGCCTGTGAAGCCTTCTGGTCCTGGGCTTTTGTTTGTTGGAAGATTTTTAATTACAGTTTCAATTTCATTACCTGTGATTGTTCTGTTTATATTTTCTCTTTCTTCTTGGTTCAGTCTCAGAAGGTTGTGCTTTTCTAAGAATTTGTCCATTTCTTCCAGGTTGTCCATTTTATTGGCATATAGTTGCTTGTAGTAATTTCTCATGATCCTTTGTATTTCTACAGTGTCAGTTGTTACTTCTCCTTTTTCATTTCTAATTCTATTGATTTGAGTGTTCTCCCTTTTTTCTTGATGAGTCTGGCTAATGGTTTATCAATTTTGTTTATCTTCTCAAAGAACCAGCTTTTAGTTTTATTTATCTTTGCTATTGTTTCCTTCATTTCTTTTTCATTTATTTCTGATCTGATCTTTATGAATGAGGTTTTAAATTGTAATATTTTCAAATTCTGACTCATTGATACCAAGAATAAATATAAATTGAATACAGTCAAGGAGGAAAAGAACCAGAGGGCAATACAGCTTGCTTTTGATTAAAATTGTTTCACTAAGGAATTGTCTATTATTGTTTGCCACAAACTACCAGCTATTAGAAATTGCAAGTCAACATAAATCTCCTCTATTGCTCTCTTCACCCTGCTCACTCTATTCCAATGGCTATTAGGAATAACATCAAAGAATCTTCTTCCTAGTGGACCATGAAATTAAAGCTCAGCAAACTGAAACAGCCAGTGTGTCTGTTTGTTGCATAAGGGCCAATCTGTGAAGTCAATAAAGAATGCAATGGAAGAAAGTAATGTGTCTAGGAAAATGTTTAAGTCTTGATATCAGGAGAGCCTAATGATAGGAAGAGGCAACCAGATGTAATCAGAGTAAAGCCTTAGGATTTTGAGTAGGGTACTCAGAGAGCAGATAGAAGAAAGTATACCAGGAAATTTACCTGCCTTTGTTCACATGATTTTTAAATAATAAAAATGACTTCTTCCCAGAAAAAGAAAAAAGAAAGATGAAAAAAATCTTTTAAATGAAATCTCTATTTTTCTGGTCATAGGGAAATCTCTTTTAATAGTCTCATGACACTAGGGACTTGAAACTTTGGTATTTGTGGGTAAGATCATGATACCATCTACCATTTTCTTTTCATTTATAAATTCAATTTTACAACAATAGAGAACAATAGAGACTAGTTTTATAAACTATTATTATTTATTAAGTTCTTATCATAGGCCAAGCCATATTCTAATCACTGTATATGTATGTATTCACTTAATTTTTATAACAACTCTATAATGTAGGCATATAATCATCCTTATTTTATCAAAGTGGAGACTGAGGCACAGGGAGATTAAATGATTAGTCTATAGTCATACAGCTAGTATATGACCAAACCAGTATTTAAACCAATGCAATCTGATTCCAGATGTTTTAAATCACTACACAGCACCTATTAAGCACTAGGCTATGCAAAGTGTTAAAGATCCACAGAAGAATAAATGTAATATTTGCCCTTTAGGATATGCAGTAGGAGACAGTAGGTAATTTTTAAGGTGTGATAAAATGTAAAATATGCTATCATAGCAGTATATGCTAGGTTAGATGGGGCTACAAAGGAGAGAGCAGTTCATTCTACCTATATAAATGGAGATGGTCAAAAATCTTGAGTTAAACATTGAACTAAGTCCTCCTATTAAAATAGGTATGCCTTTAGTAAGAGACAATAAAATTTATTGAATGTGTCCCTATGTCACACATTATTCCAAGCTCTTCACGTGAATTCGGTCATTTAGTATCTATAAAAAACATATGAATTAAGAACTATTTGCCCATTTTACAGCTGAAAAATTTGAGGTACGGAATGCAAGATTAATTTACCAGAGTATAAAGGGGTGGGGCCCAAATTGAAACCCAAGAGGTCTAATTCCAGAATCTGAGCTCTTAACTACTATTCTCTTAACTACACTTTTAGAACTAAGGGCCTATAGGGAGACTCCATCAAATTGTAATTGGCAACATTGTTCCTGAGGATTCCTGTAACTGCAAGTTGATCAGGCAGAAGAACGGATCAAAGCTAAAATGTTTATTATCCTTCATGCTAGAATCTATTTTCAAACAGCCTAAAACAGTATTGAGGTAAAAGATCATATTATAATAGAGCTGATAGGCAATCATTAACAATCCTAAAAAGAGTCATAAATGAACAAAGAGTGAGAAAGATAATATTTATTGGGGACCTATGATGTTTCAGGTACTGTACACATTTAATTAACCTTATTTAATCCTTAAAAATAGCTATCATTATGTTGTGTATGACACATTAAATATAAAGATCAAATCATTTACAAAGGATTGTATAGCTAATAAATCCTGAGTTCAAATTCAAGTCAATATGACTCAAAAAAAAAATCCTTTTTTTACTTCATTATACCACACTGCTACTTATCTGGAAGTCTAACCACTGAAAGCATCAGAACAAAGTCCAGAATAGTTCTCCAAAAGTTATCATCATCTGTGTTTAAAGTCGTGAATTGAAGCAGTTCTTGTTATATTCTGAAGCATGAAGTGATGGTGCGATCTACCTCCCTGGGAAAGATCTGTCAGGGACAACTCAGCAGCCCAGTACTCTCATGATCATATGTGTAATGAATTGGACAATAAATTGGGTAATCTACTGTAATGAATTATCACACTGATGTCACAGAGGTATCACTAATAATTCACAGGTGCTCCAGGTTCAAGGTTCTTTGTATGTTTTGGCTAAAAGTGGCATCTTTGTATCATTGTAAATCTTTAGAGTCAAGATATACGAAGTGTGGCTACATTGTTTATTTCAAATAGGCCAGACACCAGGTTATTTTATAACAATAGACAATTAAGAAAAATAACTGGGGACAATTAAATTAAAGAGAAACAAAATGAGACTAAAAATAACAAAATAAATCAGTATTACAGAATTTTCCTTCATTAAAAAAGATAGATAAAATTATTTTTTAAGTATGCACAGCAATTAAACAAGGGAAGGCATCTTCAGGCAAAAGGTTTATAACTGTGGCCATAAAAAGAAATGGTAAAACTCAGCTATGCCATTATTTCAACAATCTCACCCCCACTTCCAGATGCAATGCTGAACAAAAAAAAAAAAGTTTGACAAAATTCTGAAAGTTTTTGTGAATATCCTCCAATTTGTAGAGAAACAGACCAAGGGAACAAATAGGAAATTCTAAAAATAAATAAATAAATAAACAGATAAGGGAAACCCCTTATCATTAGGACCAACTACATGTTACAGAAGCATCTGTAAATGAATGATAACCAGGACTTGCCATTTTCCAGGACCATGCTCCCAATCGTGTGCCCTCATGAAGTACTGTGTGGAGTAACACCCAATAGGATCTCAGAAGAGAGAGCAGATGCCAGGTCAATAGTCAGCCTAGTGCTTCCTTTCCCCAATCACATACCCTCGTACTACTGGACAATGGCTTGAAAGAAACATCCAGTCCTTGCTCCTACAACTCAAAAGGAAGATGGAAAATTGATCACAGTTCAGATGGGGACTGTGTCAAGGAGAATTAAGCTATAATTTTATCAGAGCAGGAAGACAGTCTAGAATCAGAGCACCCAAATTAAATATAAACAAGATGAAAATAAATGGCATGCCAACTGCACACATGGCACAGCAAAAATACATCAAAATAAAATATGAGGCAAAAAAAAAAAATGAAGAACCAGTCTGGAAGGAAAGATGACTCAAGCAAGAGAAGTAGGTATTTTGCAATTGTCTCATGTTAGATAATTTCTCAAAAATATAAATGTAACAAAAATAGATCTCAAGAAAGAAAAAAGATAATAAAATGGGAATGACAAGGTAAGTTGTGGACTAAGGTGAAATGTTGAAAACACAGCATCATGTCTTACCTAATAAGTAAGTTGGAAACAACAAGAAACAATAGACACTTCTAAACATCAAATTAATGATATGGAGAATAGGTAAGGTAAACAGTGATTGCAGAGGCAAAAAAAAAAATCTACTGTAAAGACAACAATTTCTAGGGTAGATAGACTGGTAAGGTAGACAGACTCAGGATGACTCAACATGAAGAAAATTAATATACAATTGACCCTTGAACAACATGGGTTTGAACTGTGCAGGTCCACTTGAACAAGGAATTTTTTTCAATAAATATATTGAAAAAAATTTTGATTTGTGACAATTTGAAAAAACTTGCAGACAAATTACATATCCTAGAAATATCAAAAAATTAAGAAAAATTTAGATATGTCATGGATGCATAAAATATGTGTAAATACTATTCTATTTTATCATACACTACCATAAAATATACACAAATCTATTATAAAAAGTTAAAATTTATCCAAACTTATGCACATAAACGCTTACAGACCATATGCAGCACCATTTGCAGTTGAGAGAACTGTAAACAAATATAAATATGCAGTATTAAATCATAACTGCATAAAACGCACTGTAATACATATGGTACTACTAAAATAATTTCATAACCTCCTCCTGTTGCTATTGTGGTGAGCTCAAGTGCTGTACCTGCTTAAAGTTCCATGTGACGGCATGAGCAGTTCCTCTCTCCAATAAATTGCATATCACAGTAAAAATTGATCTTTTGTGGTTCTCACATATTTTTCATGTGTTTAATTCAATTCCATAAACCGTGAATAACACCATGGGATTCATAGGAAGTGCCACTAGTGATGCTGGAAGTGTTTCCAAGAAGCAGAGAAAAGTCACGGCATGACAAGAAAAAGTTGAATTGCTTGATATGTATTGTAGAATGAGATCTGTAGCTGTGGTTGCCCGCCACTTCAAGATAAATAAATTTATTGTTAAAAAAAAAAGAAAAAAGAATAAAAGTAAAGAAAAGAAAATTTGTGAAACAGTTGCTGCAGCTACACATCAGCAGTGAAAAGCTTGCACTTTCTGTGAAATAACCTTTTATCTTATATCAAAAATGCAGCTTTCAGCAGGATTGCTATAAGAAAGGCATACCTATAGACTCTAATATGATTTGAGAAAAAGCAAATCCATTATATGAAAACCTAGAGCAAAAGGAAAGTGAAGGATCTAAAGCTGGAGAATTAAATGCCAACAAAGGATGGTTTGATAATTTTAGAAAGAGGTTTGGCTTTAAAAATGTCAAGATAATATGAGAAGCAGCTTCTGCTGATCAAGAGGCAGCAACAGACATTTCCCAGACACCATTAAGAAAATCACTGAGGAAAATGGATATCTGCCTGAACAGGTTTTTCAGACAAAAGTGCCCTATTTGGAAAAAAAAAAATGCCACAAAGGACATTTATCAGTAAGAAAGAGAAGCAAGCACTAGGACTTAAGGCAGGAAGGGATAGGCTAACTCTACCATTTTGTGCAAATGCAGTTGGGTTTATGATCAGGAATGCCCTTATCTGTAAAGCTGCTAACACTTGAGCCTTGAAGGGAAAAGACGTACACAAGCTGCCAGTCTTTTGGTTGTACAACAAGAAGATTTGGACAACCAGAACCATTTTTCTGGATTGGTTCCATAGATGCGTTGTCCCTGAAGTTAGGAAATATCTTCCTAGTAAGGGACTGCCTTTTAAAGTTCTTTTAATATTGGAAAATGTCACTGGCCAACCAGAACCCCATGAGTTCAACATCAAAGGCATCAAAGTGATTTACTTGGCCCCAAACACAACATCTCTAATTCAGCCTCTAGATCAGAGGGTCATAAGGACCTTTAAGGCTCATTACACATGGTACTGTATGGAAAGGACTGTCAACACAATGGAAGAGAATCCCAATAGACAGAACGTCATGAAAGTCTGGAAGGATTACACCATTGAACATGCCATTGTTGTTATAGAAAAAGCCATGAAAGCCATCAAGCTCAAAACAGTACATTTCTGTTGTAGAAAACTGGGTCCAAATGTTGTCCATGACTTCACAGGATTTACTATAGAGCCAGTCAAGGAAATCATGAAAGATATTATGGATATGGCAAAAAAGGTAGGGGGTAGAGTATTTCAAGATATGGATCTTGGAGAAATTCAAGAGCTAATAGGCATCACACCAGAGAAATTAACAGAAGACCACTTGATGAAGATGAGTGCTTTCAAACCAGATGATGAGGAAGAGATGTAGCAGGAGCAGTGCCAGAAAACAAATTGACGTTAGACAGTCTGGCAGAAGGGCTCTGATCATTCAAAACTATTTTTGACTTCTTTTACAACATGGATCCTTATATGACATGAGCACAGAAGCTAAAGAAAATGGCGGAAGAAGCAAAGGGTACTGTATGGAATCATTTCTAGAGAAACGAAAAAGCAAAAAAGTCAGAGAAATTTACAATGTATTTCCATAAAGTTACACTGAGTGTGCCTGCTTCTCCTGTCTCCCCTTCTACCTCCTCCACCTCTTCTGCCTCTGCCACCATGACACAGCAAGATCAACCCCTTCTCTTCCTCCTCCTCCTCAGCCTACTCCAGGTGAAGACTATGAGGATGAAGGTCTTTATGATGATCCACTTCCACTTAATGAATAGTAAATAATCGTCATGCTGTACTGTTAATAAACTTATCTGTTGTGTATGCGTGTGTCTTCATGTGAAAATCTAGTGACTGTGCAGCACGTACTGTATGAGACATTTTATGTCATCATCATCATTACTAAGTATTCATTGTGTAGAACATCCTACGCAGGACACGAAGTGGAAAACATGTTCTTACATAGGCATAAGGTGAATGATATTTAACATAGAATTAATAATGTATCAGTTTTCTTACTGTTTTATAACTTTACTTTCAAATAATTACATTACCTATAATATGCATCCCTCTTTCTTAATTGGAGAAATTGCATATCAGCCTATCATTACATGTGAGTTTCCAATACTGTATTATGAATATGACCATAATACTGTATGCCATAAAAATTCTATGATTCATTCATTAGTATATAGTCTAGACTATCATAAAGCAATTATATTGCTGCTTCTGCATTATCGATGCATGGATACCTGTAAATAAATATGAATTTCTTTTTCAGATTATCTTTTTATTTTTGATGTCTAGTGTCAGTAATATGTATAACATCTACAGTGTTTTTTATCATATAAGACACTATTGATGTAGGTACTGACAGACGATGCATCTTGTAAACAGATGACATAAAGTTACAGTATCAGTAAATACAGTTCAGTACTACAAATGCATTTTATCTTCCTTGTGATTTTCTTAATATTTTCTTTTCTCTAAATTACTTTATTATAAAAATACAGTATATAATACATATAACACAAAATATGTGTTAATAGACTGCTTATGTTATTGATAAGGTTTCTGGTAAACAGTAGGGTTTTAGTAGTTAAGTTTGGGGGGAGTCAAAAGTTATACATGGATTTTCAACCTGCTGTGCAGGGGTTCAGTAGTCCCTTACCCCTGCTTTGCCCAAGGGTCAACTGTACTTTAAACACACCTAACAGGAAAAGTGACCAGAGATGCCCACTGAAATAAGGGAGAACTGAAGTTACAAAATATAATATAATGTGTCAATCAAAGGTATATACGTTAATTTTGAGATAAATTCTGATTAAATTGTTGAATTACAGGATGAAGTATTGATGAGGAGGGGAAGTATAATATGAAAATATATAAGAATGTTAATCACTTCACCACTCATACAAAGTAGTTTAAAATGTGAGATTAAAAAATTAACAATTTTAACATCTTAATGATTTTTATCATTTCTTTTCTTCAAAGAGGAGTCCCTTTATCAAATATTAATTTGTGAATAAACATCTATATGACATTTGCCAATTTAATATCTAATACTTTTTCATTTTTGAAAAGGATGTAAGATAACATTTCTTATAAAATTATTTTCCTTCATAGGTATTGATTCATTATTCTTTTTATACATCTTTAAATAGCGAATTTTTAAATAATATTGTTAACAGGTTATTTCTTGGTGATGAGAGTTCTTTCTTTTGTTCTTTCTTTTTTTTTCGGTGTGTGTGATTCATTGCTTCCCTCTTTGCAGTTTTCAGTATTGTAAGAATTTGTTTCAGGGAATGTATTAATTAATTTATTTTATTTTAAGGAAAACATTTATATAGTGCTTACTATGTTCCAAGGATCATTCTAAGTGCTTTACAAACATTAACTCAATTTTCATAACTACACTATAAATATTATTATATATCCACTTCTTACAAATGATATATATGATATGCAAATGAGGTACAGAGAGGTTAAGTATCTTGCTCAAGGTCACACATGTAGAAAGTGGCAGAACCAGGATTTGAACCCAGGCACCTGGCTCCAAAGGCTATACCTCTACCTACTATACTGAGATGACTCTAATAAATCATTTCAATAAAGTCTTTAGTTTTAAAAAGTGATGTAAAAGGCTACAATAGGGAAAGTCAGCATTTAAAAATTCTGATGAAAAGAATTATAGTATTAATCAGTCACCTCCAATGCCTTGTGACAATTTTTGTTTCCCTTGATCAGCCTTTGTGAATAGCTGTTACCTATAAATTCTCAAGATCTTCAAAGTTTAACCCCTGCCAAATGGTAATTCCTTGATAAAAAGTTAAGATGCCATTTGGAAAGTAATAAAATCTAATAACCAGATGCATCCTAATAAAAGACAAGTAGTCCTATATTCTGGAGATATCTATGTATACAAATCAATTTGACTCAATTCTGATAAAATAATTGGTTTTTAAGTGTATTTGAATTTAATTTTTTGCATGGGTATAATATAATTACTGAATAGTTGCATTTTTCCATTGGTTGTTTTAATGTAGATACAACTGATACAGGAGGGAAGAAAGCTGCTTTGACACTTCATCAATCATTACTATTTATTGAGTTTTCACTAAATGCAGAGTACTGTACTGCACTAATTTCACCCACGGTTTCAGATCCTGAAACAAGAATATGCTCCTCAGAATAGCAATGAAGATAATGGCTTTATTGAGAATTATTATATGAATGGCAGAAAACCTTTATCTTTTGAAATATTTTATTTTGTTTTAAAAAGACTTCTTTATGTTTCTGTGCGAAATTAAAGCATATTGTCAAAATTGATATTTCCTGATTCTTGTATTTCTCAATTAGCTAATAATTAATTAGTGACTCCTATTAGCTTTCAGTTGGCAAATAATGTATAGCTTATTCTGTGGAGTGTTAAAAGTGCTAGAAAGTTATTTTATTTAATCATATAAAATATATTACCCCTAAATGAAGTTCTTTACATGTCAGCTTTGACACTGGAACTGTGCCTAACAATATTTGAGAGCTTTTGAGCTTTGTTTTAATTTGGAAAGCTCATAAGTTAATCACAACATGTTTTTGAAATTTGAAAACAGCAATGAATAGAAACATAAGAACACTCGTCTAAATCAATATCGTCCTGTACGTAAATTGGAAATGTAATTTCTCACTCAGTTAAAATGGCCAGGTATGCTACTGGTATCCACGAGATGAAAACACAGTAGCAATTTTAAATATTTATGTATGGTTCCTATAAAGATCAGTGGCAGTTGCCTTTGCCAGGTTTAATACTAAAAAAAAAACAAAAAAACAAAACAAACTTCCGTGATGGTCCAGTGGTAAAGAATCTGCCTTCCAATTCAGGGCACACAGGTTTGATCCCTGGTCGGGAAACTAAAATCTCACATGCCACGGGGTAACTAAGCCTGCATGGCACAACTACTGAGCTTACGCACCTAAACTAGAGAGCCCACATGCCACAAACTACAGAGTCAACGTGCTCTGGAGCCCATGTGCCACAACTAAGGAAGAGAAAACCTGCATGATGCAACTACAGAGAAGCCTGTGTGCCACAACGAAAGATCCTGCATGCCTCAATGAAGATCCCATGTGCCACAACTAAGACCCGATGTAGCCAAGTAAATGAATAAATAAATAAATATTAAAAAGTTAAAACAGAAAAACGAAAACAAACAGCAAAAAACATGTAGCTTAATACTGATGAGTCACCTAGCTTAAACGTCTGATGGTCAAAGCAGCCCTAATATACCCTGAATCCAGAAGATCCAGTCAAATATATCCAAAACAGAAACTTTAATAAACAGCAGAGTTAAAATGGAAACCGTTGCTATGAAAATTATAAATGAGAGGGTAGAACCAAGAATCTAGAATACTGAATGAGGATAAGCGTGAACTGTGTACAGGTTAGGATTAATCAAAAGAGGTCTGGATAAATTATAAAACTATGTTGAAACATTAGTTATCCAAGTCTTGGTTTAAGGATTATTCATTATGGAATGCATGAGTTTTTCAGGACTTTACAGATGTAGGGTTGATATTCACATCTAAACCTGCCTTCCACAGCTTCTTTGTCCTGAGCTCCACTCAAATCACACAAACGTACAACTTGTATGCAAGCACTCTATGGAATTACTTGCATTTGACTAAAGAAACTAGTTGTTTCATGCCTTAGTGCGTGTTCTGTCTTCCCAGTTAAAATTCTCTAGCTCATCTGTCTGGAAAATTGCTGGTCATTTTTTAAACTGTGTAAGTGCTGCTCTGTAAAGTCTCCAAAAACTTCCTACTCCTTAATTTGAGAGGGTCCTTTCCTCCACTATACACCCACTGGAACGTGCATATATGTTTTTATTATATATACTATACCATGCTTACAATTATCTATATTCTGCCTCCCCTACCATGCTCTGAACTCTTAGATGCTATATATATACATAATTTATCTTCACATTCCAGTTGCCTATGACATTCGTTGACACATAAGAGTCACTCAATATATGAGAGAAGAATGATTAGTAAATTTAGTAAAATCTCTGGTGAATCTATATTGAAGATTAAATACAAGGGAAAGTTTGCTTGTTCACCATCAATGGCTGAACCAATCTCTTTTATATATCTTGATAAATAACTGATTACATATTTTAATAGTATAGATACAAATAGTAGAGTGAAGTAAGAAAAAAAATCTTATCTTACCATATGGTGCAGAGTTCCACATAAATAGTTCAGCTTGTTTGCATTGGTCAGGCCTAGGACCTTGGCAGACGTTACATTGGGACCCCAGGATTCCGAGCCAAAAGCCGTTGTCCTGGTGCCAGGCCTTTCAGGTTCCTGAAAGGCTATAGTTTTAGGTTTGCGCATGCGTAGTTCACTTCACAGGTCTGGCTACTTGAGGTCCGCTCCGTGAGCAGCCTTTGTGTCAGAGTTTCCTCCGCACCTGGCCGGACCACTGGCCCTAGATGTCCCTTCCTAGTGACTCAGATTGGGGGGTGGGGGGGTGCTGTGAAGAGTACACCAAGCACTTGGGATTGCGAGCTCGGTGGTGTGACCCAAATACCCTAAGGACGAGGACGGAAGGAAGGACCTTTAGCACAGGGGCACCCAGGTGTTTCTCATCCCAGGACTCCGCTGCCGCGCGGTAAATCTCCCAAGATCCTGCTATTTCAGGCTTCTTCTGGAAAGGGATTGCAGCTGCAGCGCCTCCAGCCTTATTCCACCAGTCTCTGAGCTGCTCCTGACACTGAGCAGCCCAGCCCATCCTCTCCCTGCCGCTCCATCAGGACCCCGCACTTACAGCTCCCAAACACCGGAAATCACGTAGCACACCCTGACAGCTCGAACTGCACCCTGTTTGCCTTCATAGGAAACTCCACACTCTACTCACCACAACCAAGCCAGACCTCAACCCCCCAACCTCCCACATGGTCTCCAAAACTTCCTGGCGAGGGTGCCGGGGGTGGGGGTGGGATGGATTGGATAAAAGGGTCGCTTCCCCAGTACAGGGTCCTGATAGGTGAGCTGTGGAAGAAACAAGAGTGAGGCCCTGAGGCTGCTTTTCATGGCAAATGTTTCAGGAACAAGCAGAGATTGTCTCCTGGGATGAATTTTAGGCCTTGCAGCTGCTGGGAGGAGCAGCTGGCCCTGAGGATGTTCATGAGTGCCTGGGGGTGTTTGGGGTTTTTCTTTTTTTTTCTTTTCTTTTTCTTTGGTCTTTGTGTGAATGAAGAAAAAAAGGATGACTGAATACATCCTTCAATGGCTTCCTGAGAAACCATCTATGGAGGCTAACTGTTTGGAAGCTTTGCTTCCCTGAAAAATGCCATTAGTTTTTCTTCACTCACATTTAATTAATAGTTTTGACAGGGAACTATATATAATATCCTGTGATAAACCATATTGGAAAAGAATATGAAAAAAGAATGTGTATATGTATAACTGAGTCACTTTGCTGTACAGCAGTTAATTAACACAACATTGTACTGGATTGGCCAAAAAGTGCCTTTGGTTTTTAAGTAAAAGACACATTTTTCATTTTCACCAAGAACTTTATTGAACAATGTATTCACCCTTTTGTTCCACTACCTTCTGCTATTTTTCAGGCAACTCCATAATTCCATCTTCCCAAAACTTTTATCCTTTTGAACAAACTGTTCCTAGTGCCTTTTACAGTCTTCCAGGGAAATGAAATTTTTCCATTAAGAGAATTTTGTAAAGACTTAAATAAATGGAAATCCAAAGGTGCAATGTCTGGTGAATATGGGGGATGAATCAGAACTTCCCAGCAAAGCTTTAACAGCTTTTGCCTGTCATCAAAGAAACATGTGGTCTTTCGTTGGAAGATTGTATTTTCTGATGGAAGATTGTATTTTCTGTTGACTAATTCTGGACGTTTTTCATCAAGTGCTGCTTCCAGTTGGTCTAATTGGGAGCAGTATTTGTTGGGATTAATTGTTTGGTTTTCCGGAAGGAGCTCATATTAGAGGACTCCCTTCCAATCCCACCATATACACAACATCACCTTCTTTGGATAAAGACTGGCCTTTGGTGTGGTTGGTGGTGGTTCATTTCACTTACTCCATTCCGCATTATTGTACAGTATCCACTTTTCATTGCCCATAACAACTTGTTTTAAAACTGGAACATTTTCATTACATTTAAGTTGAGAATCGCATGTGGAAATACAGTCAAGAAGGTTTTTATTGCTTAAATTATGTGGAACCCAAACATCAAAGCGATGAACATAACCGAGCTGGTACAAATGATTTTCAATGCTTGATTTGGATATTTTGAGTTTGTCGGCTATTTCCTATGTGGTATAACGTTCACTGTTCTCAATTAATGTCTCAATTTGATTGCTATCAACTTCAACTGGTCTACCCGACTGTGGAGCATCGTCCAGTGAGAAATCTCCAGTATGGAACTTCGCAAACCACTTTTGACATGTTCGATCGGTCACAGCACCTTCTCCATATACTGCACAAATCTTTTCTTACATTTTGGTTGCGTTTTTACCTTTCTTGAAATAATAAAGCTTAATATGCCGAAAATGTTGCTTTTTTTCTTCCATCTTCAATATGAAAATGGCTATACAAAAATTCACCAATTTTGATGTCTTTTTTTAAATGCACGCTGATATGACAGCTGTCACATACAATTTAACAAAATTGTTTCAAATGAAGTTAAAGACAACTAAATGTACTACAGCCATCTTACGGAAAAAACAAAAAGAACATTTTGGTCAACCCAATAATTCAACTATACTTCAATAAAAAATAAATTTAAAAAAGACATAAAAAAGTAAAAATAAAATATACACAAAAATAGTTTTCAGTGAATAAAATACCATTTTGGAAGTAGTTTTCCTTCAGAAATTTGAAGCTATTTCTTCTTTAAGTTCCAGTGTATAGTTAACCTCTGAATCTTTTCTGATTCTTGATCCTTTGCATGTGGCCTTGTTCCCTCTGGAAAATTTTGGGAATATTTTTTTTCTGCAGTGGTCTGAAATTTCTCTGTGATGTGCTTTGGTGATACCTGTATGCATTGTGCTGTGTCCTCAATAGGCCCTTTTAATCTATAACTGTGGGAAATTTTCCTGAATTATTTTTTTGATGAGTTTCTCTCTGTATTTTCTGTTTTCTCCTCTTGGAGTGCCTATCACTCAGATGTTTGACCTCCTAGAATTAACTTCTAATTTTGTTATACCTCCTTGATCTTTTGCATCATCTTATATATTTTTTTCTATTCTCTTGAAAAATTTCCCAACCTTCCTCATAAACCTTTTACTTGAGTTCTTTATTTCTCTTAAATTATGTACATATTTTTTAAATTTAAAAGTTTATTTTTGATCTCTGATATTTCTTTTGTTGTTTTTAGTAGCATCCTGTTCTTATTTGAGAGTTAAAATATCGTTTCTTGTTTCTCTGCTGAATCAGTGATGGTTCCTCTGCTTTTCATATTAAGGCATTTCTGCTTTCTTGCTGTATACTCTAATTTAGGTAGTTTAACCCTGTGTACAAGTGTAGGGCTTTTGAATTATGGGCTCCACTGCAAGTTAATAGTGCTGTGCCAACTATTTGAAGACTCCAGTATCTTTAAATCTTTCCTCTTAAGCTGGTTGGATTGATGAGGGAAGGATGTTACAAACTCTTGCCTAGAGGGTGTCAAACACATCTATAAGTATTTTAGAAGCTACAAGGGGTAAGAGTGCTAGGGTTTTTAATAATGACTTTGCAAATTTCTACAGAATTATTTTTTTATGTTGTACCTTTACCCTACAATATGACTCAACTTTTCCTGATGTCAAAGTCCTACTGTACTGTACTCTCCAGGAAAAAGAGACTTTAAAAAGCAAATAAAACCAACCAACATACAAACAAAACAACTTTGCATCATCTGCTCCGTACAGGAAAGGAAGTTATCCAGTCTGCTGAGAGAGGAAGTGATCTGGGTGTCCAACTCCTTCTTGAAGAGTGTTCATTAACAGCCACACAATAATCCTGCTTCCAGAGTTACCTGGTTCCACCAGTTAGCGATCCTTTGGGAATTTCTGCAATGCAAGTTAGGTTATATCTCCATTTCCTCAATGGGATTCAACTTGCTCTAGTCTGCTACACCAATGACCATTCTTTCTTTAGCTTTCTAGCTACAAAATATTGCTATTTTTCTTCTAAAGAGTACAGTATGAATATAGAGGAAAGAGCGGTTTTATAGTGTAGAAACCTGACAAACAATGTTTAGCCAAGTGATCAAAGTCAACATCAACAGTTTTAAAGTCATGTTGATAGTATACATATTGTTATGATATGATGAAAATGACTCTTGACATCTATGGTATTCCTCCCCAAAACACAAAACCCAAACCCCAGTCTGGTCAGAAAACAACACCAGACAAATACCAATTGCTTTCACAAAATACCTGACTAGTACTCTTCAAAATTGTCAAAGTCATTAAAAACAAGGAAAGTTTGAGAAAGTGTCACAGTCAGGAGGAGCCTAAGGAGACATGATTACTAAATGTAATGTGGTGTTCTGGATGAGATCCTGGACTAGAAGAGAGACATAAGGTAAAAACTAAAGAAATCTAAATTAAGCATGGACTTTAGTTAATGAGTTAATATTGATATTTGTTCATTAACTGTAATAATGTGCCATACTAATGTAAGATGTTAATAATAGGGGAAGATGGGTATGGTGCATATGTCAACTTCTGTACTATCCTTGTAAATTTCTGGTAAATCTAAGACTGTTCTAATAAAGTTTATTTTAAAATTCCAGTATCATCTCTTCTTTGTTCTCTCTTTACTTATGAGTTTATATAATAAAATATCTTGCATTACTGTCATTTAGTGTAGCTTTGAAAGGGATGAACACAGTGTTCAGTCCACTGTTCTTACCTAGAAGCATCTAACATTCAATTTTAATTCATCTGCTCTATGAATCAGTGATGACCCCATGACTATCACTGGATCTCCTTAAATGCAAGCACAACATCCTTATGTGAATGATAATGGGGAGAGGGAGTGAATCAGAGTAATTAAAAGAGTCATAGTCCATGGATAGGCCACACCTAGGGCATGGTAAACCTAGAGTAGTATGTTGTAAATTAAGTAATGAGAATTCTGCAGAAACTGGAAATCTAATCAGAAGTTACTAGGTGAACCAGAAATATCCAGAAATTTTTAAAAAGAGAGAGAGAAAGAATCTTGGGGAATGGTACTAAATCTTGGATGGGCATTTAATATATTTTCAATAGGATTTCAGGGTCAGGGTGACCTTGCTTAGTTGAGTGTGCTGAAGTCTGTCATCCTTAACTCTTTTAACACTCAGTTATTGTAATAAACAATTTTTGCAGTCACAACTTTGTCTTCTATTTCCTTTATATGGTCTCTACTGTGCTTGATACTGAGTTTACAACAAAATGGATTTATTAAAAATCCTGACTGAGCAATAAATGAAGAATGCTCCTAAAATTAAGAATGCACTTTGTACTTGTTCTGCCCTAGGACACAGTTAAATATCCTGACTTCCCAAGTTTTGCTAGTAGCCTTCCATCCAGTGAAAGGACAGATGCACCAATGACTTTTGAAAGTATTTCTTTAGTGGCAATTAAAAGCTGATTGTCTTACTGAAATCCAATTAAAAATTATTTCTACATAAGCTGTGCTAAATAATGTCCTTTGAGTGACTTGGTAGATAAGCCTAAAATAGCCAGCAGGACTACAATCCAATAGCAGTTTCAGATATCTTCCATCTTAAACAAATTCCAATGTTCTGTCATGACACTGACCAGAATTCCAAATGGCCAAAACAGTTGGTACTACTTCACTGTAAAAATAACAAGGGTTCTTAAAGATACAGTCTATATTTAAATTTTTATTATTGCATACTTCTGTTCCAGATTCAACTTTGCAGTTTTATGATGCATTTGGCTGTGTCACACCCTTTGATTACCACCATGATTCCTATCTCATGTGTCCCTTTACTCTAGAAATTAGTTCTCTCCTTTCTTCGGTACACATATATCACATAAAAAGACACTTTGTTTCCCATTGATCAATCCATCATTTTACATGAACCAAGCCATTCTCTTTCTTTATATTCAAGTTTAAACTCCTATTTTATCCATTTGAGGAATTTATCTAAATTAGTTGTCTCAGTAGAGGTTAAGATTTTGACTGATGAATGAAAAAACTTTCAGAGTTTATAACAAAAGTCTTACAGAATATGTTTTGCTACTCATATGATTATATTTGAAAGTAAGATAAAAGAAGTAAGGCACTTTTCTTCAGCATGTGATCTATTTAATACCTGGCAAGTTATAAATGTATACAAGAATCTTTATAATTCACAACACTGTGTGTTGGTACTGAGTTCAAACTCACTGTGTATATGCTGTGCCCTAGGCCATAGTTAAAATTCCTATTTCCCTGTTTTTCTCTAAGGAAAGACATACCTTAATATGCAATAATTCAGGAAAATTCCTAGATCTGGAAAATAATATTACCATATATATGTGGCCATTTGATCCTGGCTGAGGTCACTTTATGAAAGAAGAACTTTTAAAATAACTTTTAAGACATAAAAAAATTATTAAGTGGGATGGAATTCTATCTGATCATATTTCATTTATGCCACTTACTACACTATCCCCAGAATCTTTAATCCCAAATCTCACCAGCTTTTGAATTCCTGAAATCAGCTGCTACCAAGCGTTCAGCCAGATGCTGATCTCTAACAAATCGGTTCTCAAAGGAATGGTAGGTAGGAAATTGCACTGTATTTTGACTTTAGTTCTAGTCTCATCTTTAGGGATTTTTAGGAGTTGAGTCATTATTTCCCCTTACCTGTACTCTGAGACACATCTGTTACTCATCAGCTAGAATTGCTCCCATTGAACCTGGGGGTTCAGAACTGCCCATGAAGAAGAAACAGGTCATTCTCAGCAAATGCAAAGACTAAAAAGTGGCAGAATTTTAACTAGAAAGAAAAATTATTGGCCAAGTTCTCATTCAGAGACAGCTCATAGGAGTATTTTCCTAAATCCAACATGCATTTTACAACATCTTTATTCAAAATAAGTAAGTCCTATAACTGAAAATATCTGACATGACAGGCTGTGGGAAGTTCTGTAAATGTGTGAGGCTTCAGAGGTCCTGACAAAGACAAAATGTGTTACTGGCAGCAATTATTTAGAATGTGAATATGTAGGGTTAAAAAAAAAAACAAAAAGAAAACACCTGAATATGATGACAGTGTTAGGTAGCTCAAGAAGGGGATGAGTCAAGTCTTAAACGGGCTCATTGTTGACTCTGTAACATGGGCTCTCCATATACAATGATACTTTACACTCAGCAATTCCCAGGGATAAACACCACTGTAGCCAGTTTGCAGATGTGGAAGTTGTTTTGGAGAAGCTAAATAACTAGCAGTTTCTGAATCAGTTTTGTTGATTCTCATTATTCATAGTAGTTATGTTCTATAAAGTTACTGTGACCACTGAATTAACAAATATGGAACCCTTGCTCCTAGGGGAAATACAGGGTTATACTCCTACAAGCCTCTGGTCACAACATTTTTGTAAACTGATCTATATATAACACAGCTTTATGTGTATTTTTGTTTAAAGACACCTTATTTAATATATATTATTGACTCATTAACATTGAATTCATGACCGATAGTACAAGAACTCATGCCTGAACAAAGCTTATCTGACACATTTGTTTTTTCTGTAAGGTACACCACAGCCTTCTTGCACTTAGAAACACTAGACAGCACATCAGCACTACCAAAAAGTGAGGCAACCAACAAAGACACAAAATGAGCAAAACATGGCACTAAATAGACCACAAAATGGACACTGGATTACAGTATGAGATGAAACAAGAAAGTGGTGTCCCCTTGTTCAGCCTCAGCTGGGGACATGCTCTTCAGACAACTCAATTTTTTCACCACCTTGCACGTGTCTACAAATGACTCTAAAAGTGCTTTGAGTATTGATTTTAAGATTACAAATAAATTTTAGTAAGTGGTATATTCACAAATAATGAAGGTGGCTGTATTTAATTTTAGATATGTTGAAATTCAATGTACATTTGCTTTTTTTGTCCCCCACTTATTTTTCCCTTGGTTATAAAAGTAATGCACTCTCATGTAGAAAAATAAAGCCATACAAAAACTCTTGTCAAAAGATTTTTTTTCCATCACCATAAATCAATGATGTCTTTCTGTATATATGTATATATTTACATATATACATAATGCCTATAAAAACAATTCTGGAAACGAATAATCATAGAGGTCTTTCCCTTAAGTATTGAGTATAGCTAGCTATCATCATTTAATCTCCAACTGATGGACATATAGACTACTTGTAAATATCTATTCTGAACACTGCTGAAAAATCTCAACGTCTGTCTGTATATTTTTATTTTTGCAATAAATTCTAAAAAGTACAAGTTATATTTAATTGCCTATTATATTGCACTTGAGAAATGTTTTCCCAATTTTAAGCCATGCTCTATCTATTGTCCCATGTGCTACAGTGTCAACTTCCCTATTTAAGTTGATGCTGGAACTTCATAACTAAGTGGACATCATACCCTGTAGCCATGGGAAAAGAGATGATTACAAGACATGATTCACACAACCAAATGTCTGTAGGTGACACAGTACTAAAAAAGTAAGCACTGGAAGAATTGCAAGAGTATACAAATTAAAGAGCCAATATTGATGGATTCTGGGAAGGTGTCAGTGGTGGCAGCATAAATTTTGAATTTCTCCAAAAATAGAGAAGCTAGGTAGCAAAATCGAAATTCCATGGAGAGCATAAACAACAAAACTAGGGGAAAGGGTATTTAAATCCAAGCAGATTCTCAGCTACAGGACCTTCAATTTATTAGCATCTGTATGGGCAAAAACAGGAAACCAACGAAGCAGCTTGATGAACCTGAAATGGAATAATCCCAAAATAGCAACATGTAATCATTGGAAAGCATCCCTGGTCAGTTTGAAAAATGCAATTGAAATGGGAGGAACTTACCCTGCTCCAATAGCAGGTGAGTTCAAGGGCCCCACAGTAAGACCCTGTGATGGAAAGAAGTCTACTAGCCTTTATGAAACTTAAAAACTGACTTTGTTGCCTCCATTCCAGAATAGGACCTAACACTGAGGAAAACTTACTGAGAGTGAATTCAAAATTTAGCAAGTTAGGGGTGATGGAGATAGAAGAAGGAGAATGCCCAGAGAAAAGGAGGGGAATGGAAGTGAAACAGAGCTCACATTCTCACAAACTCTTCATATTCCGAACAAGAGAGGAGAGAGAGAGAGAGAGAGAGAGAGAGAGAGAGAGAGAGAGTGAGAGTGTGTGTGTGTGTGTGTGTGTGTGTGTGTGTGTGTGTGTTCTGTTATATCCTTTTAAAAAGGACTGTACCATGAACATGTAACCTGCAAACTCCAGAGGCTGTGGAAAACTGTACAGGTATAACATACTGGTAGGTAAATAAGTAGATGAAGACTTAAAGAACATATTCGATTGAAAATGGCAAAGTTAAAGTATGGTGTCTAGGAATGCATGCCTGGGTTAAAATACACACACACGCACACACACAAAAGAAAGTGATTACTCTAAAAGTCAGGATGCTGTTTATGTACGGGGAGGAAAAAAGGTAAAATCTAGGATGAGTCACAGGAAAGGAGCTTCTAGAGTGACTGGCAAAGTAATATTTCTTGACTTCTTAGTTTCACCATACATTTGATTTGTGTGGTTTTCTGTGTTTTTGTTTTATCTTACAATAAATGGTTTTAAAAAGGGGCTAATTCATCCAAGTATATGACTAAATTCCCAAAAGATCTGGACAAGAATATGAAGAAATATGAATATCAAACTAACATTTGTTGCAATTACTTTTAATACAAAATGCAATCATTGAATTAAACCATTTAATCTTACAATATGCCAAAACAATTAACTAAATTGTAAAAACTTCCACCAAAGATGGCTTTTTTTATCCAATCTTGCCAAATAGTGATCTAACCAAATTTCATTACATTAACTATTTTTGCTGAATTGACTGAATTAATTATTATGTGGCATATTTAAGACAAAGACCCAAGAGCTTGACTAAATTGCCTTTGATAACATTATCTACACTCTGTTTTTTGAAATGAACAACACACAGATATGACAGGAATTAACAACATAGTACATACAAAACTTGATAACATGCAAAAAGCCCCTACTATAAGAATAGTTCTCACATTCTCACAAAGATCATCCAATGAATGTCTTAATCTATACTTCTTCAATCAGGCTTATCCAAAATAGATCAGGCTGATATGGTTGCTATCCCTGAAGTCTGCAGAGAATATTTCCATCTGCATGGTGAGTTATTAGGGGTGACTTATGGGTCAAGTCAAAGAGGAATTAATGTGTGTGCTTCCCTTTCATTCCTCTACCCCTCTCCATCTTCATTCCCACCTGCAATGGTCCCAGTGGCAGGCAGTTAACGCAAATAGAAATCTAAAGTTGTGTTTTGTAGGATCGAGGAAGGGCAGGGGGGCAATCAAATAAAATAATCAGAACAGCCAGGTCACTGTGAGAGCAGAGATTGTTAGCCTCAGGAAGAGCCTGACTACATCCCCAGGTAACAGCTGTGGTCCCTCATTAGGGATCTACTGAAGTTCTGAAGGAAATAAGGAAACATATTAGCAAAGAGAGTCCTACTTGAGGACAAATTAACTTCTGGAATCTTGCAAGTTTTCCCAACGGTCTCAGCCTGCAAAACAGTATGAAGCAATTTATGAAATTCTGAGCTCTCCAGAATTTAGAACTTTATTTCACTATGGAGATTTTATCTTATTTAGTCTACATTTTTTTCTTTCTATTCATTATATCCTGCTATGGTCCCCATTCTTCAATACTATAAATTAATTCTTTCCTTGTAGCTTTGACTTTTAAATAGATTGCCACCACTTGCCACATGCTGATTACTTAGCTCTGCTTCTTCTAAGTCGCTCTCATTATTGCCTTAATCATGGCAGTCATGCTTCTGTGAATCACCTTCTTACCATGTCACCACTGGTAGTAAAGTGCTGGATCTCAGAGATAATTATTGTTTTGCATTTATATTATTATTACTTTGCATTTATATAGCCTATTTCTTCATCTGATACTTTATTCACAACAAGCCTTTTTCTGGTGATTCTTGCTAAGCATACTAAAAAAATTAAAGCATTACATAAGGAAATCCAAGAGGAGATTTCATGCATCATTTTACTTTATGCCTTAATTTTCAGATGTGAAAACTCAGCCCAACAAAGTTTGACTGAATTTCCCCAAGGCACTTATTTGTAGCAGAGCCAAAATTAAAGAACAGTTTTCTTGACTTGGGCAGCACAAATCAATTTTGAAATAAGGCAAGATATAAATGCATTAATAAATAAATGAATCAATTAACAAACTAATAAATTATGACTCATAACCAAGAGTAAAAGCTGTACTGTTGTAAGTACTGCTTGCTGAATAAGACTTACTTAATAAAACAACATCCACTGAGGTCAGCTGTTACCTGAATTTGTTCACTCTGGGTGCCAGAGGCTTGACGGATGAGTTCTCCCAGGTAGAGCTTCATACTCATAACGTGTCTGGGTGTGGCAGGGTGGGGGGGAGCAGTATGGAGAATCGTTCACTTTAAGGATGGCCAGAGTAAGTCCCCTTTGTTGTCCCACACACTCTATTCTGCATTCATCTCTTTAGGGTTGCCTTCCTACTAAAGAGCTCTTAATACTTGGCTAGTCTCAGTTTGCTCCAGTTTTCAAATTTTAGATTGTAAATGACTTTTTTTGATGTCTTCAATATGTTATTCAAAAGTGCTTGCTACCTGCTTTGCTTGTTGACTTTATGAGGGATTTTCTTTCCTTCTCTGTGCAATTATCTGCAACATTTTCCTAGCAGGCAGGCTTTTACTTAAAAATAAAAATTACTGAAAGAGCAAATTTCTCATTGAGGCTCAAGTTGCAAACAATTTCTCACTGGGCAAAAATATGTCATGGTCCTTCTAAGTGTAACACTTTGAAAATTTTACTTGGTTGCAACAACTAAAGGAGAATGTCTGATTAATTACTTCATTTCCTTATGTAGCAAGCAAAAGAAGAATATTATAAATGTTGCTTTTTAAATTTTGAAATTAGAGAAAATATGTTTGATCTACTCAAAAGTAAAATAGTTACATTTCACAAATTACATAATCATGGAAAAAATACCTGATTCATCTGTTGTATCATTCTGGGGTGCTGAAAGCTAAGAAAGTTATTAACTAGGTAATTAGAATTGGTATTTACTAGATGTCTATTGTTCAGTTAACTCTTTGGCAAGTTCTGTGAATCTGCAAAAGAGATACAGGATATAATTTATGACCTACAGGTGTTTACAATCTAATTGGGAACTAAACCTAACACACCTGAAACAATTAAAGAGGAACTAAAGAGTAAGATGGTAAATTCAATCAAACTTCATGGATTGGAATAGTCCAAAGTGGGAGAAATTTGTGGAGCAGGTGAGACTTGAGCTGTGTCCCTGACATATGTATGGGAGTTAGATTATCAGGTAGAATGAAGTAGGCATGCCAGAAAAGAAAGATTCTACAGGAAAAAAATTATCACAAGAAGGGTAAATAAGCATGTTGTCTGTTGGAAATAGTGAGATGCCCCACTCAACTGAAGCTACATTCCATAGAATAATAAAGAATTATTAATGCCCTTGAAAGCATGCTCATGAATTCCAGGCACCTTTGTATCCTGGGCACCAGGCTGCTCAATAAATACTCATTGAGTTAATATTGTCCTCCTCATTCATTTTACAAAAATGAAAATGAGGGTCAGGGAGGTCAGGATACTTGAACAAGATGTCACTGGTAATGAATTGCACACATTGCCACTACCTCTCAGCTCCACTACAGAAAGTTCCAGATGGTGGAAGTCATTTTTAAATTCACCCACCCTAAATCCATCAGATGCTTTTAAAGTTTCTGTTGAAGGCAATATATAGGCAGAAAAAGTTAAATATCTTTACAAGCCCTTGTTCAAAGGGAAGTGATCCTCTTCAAATGAGAAGATGTGACTCTGACTTAATTTTCCTCATGATCTACAGTATAAAGAGGCTGAGACTCTTAGACTGAGGGTTCAAGCTTCACTATCAGCCTTTCTCCCAAGGAAAAATGATAAAACTCCTCAGCTAAACTCTTGTATGCTAAGTGATGGGATGGCAGGGTAAAAGCCATCCAGACAGAGTTTGGAGGGCAAAGTCATTCACTGTAAACTTTTATTTATATGTCTTCTCAAGGAAATCTAAGTGTATCAGTGCAAAGTGGAAAATGTCCTTCAATCATCAGCTGATTGCTCCATAACCCTCCAGACATCTAGCTTTTCCAAAACATAACAGAATGTGACAAAGGTAATAGTTTCCAGATTCGTTGACATTTTCACTATGAGTATCAGGCTGAGGAACTGAATTTCTCACTTTATAGCCAAAATTGTTCTCATAATGTAGGAAGTGTCCATTTCTCTCAACGTAAATATCATGTTCCTATTTCTATTTCAAATCAATAGCTTCTTTAAGTTAAACTATATCTTTGTTGCATTACCATTCTATGTTTGTGGCTTTCCCTATTTCAGCCTTACTAAAATTAATGAATTAATACTGAAACTAATGAACCTATAAAACACTGAAACTTGACAACATCCAGAGGCTATCCCCTGCTAAATTGTCCTTTCTGTGTTTAGTTTTGTCCCTGTCATTTTGATTTTGCTGTATCTACAGTGCTAATACCAGAAGGCACTCAAAACTATTTGCTAAATGAATCATTGAGTGCTATGTTCTTAAAAGTACAGAACAAGGAATGCCTGGGAGAGGATAGAAGCTGTAATTGCAAAGAAAAAAAATAACAGTGAAATAGTTCACGCAATCAGTCACAAAATAACTCATTTCTTACATACATTAAGCACTTTCATGTCTACTGTTTCTTATAGACCTTCCAGTATCCCTATCATCAAGGGAAAGCAGGTATTTCATTGGCCCAAAGGAGTTTATTGACTTATCTAAGGTCACATATTCAGTAAACAGAAGTGTTCAGACTCCTGAATCTGAGTTCATTGTTCCCCCTACTATAACATGCTATGCTCTGAATTGTTTCGGGCTTCACAGACTATAATAATTTGTCCAATAGTTCAGGATTTTGTCTTTAGTAGAATTAATTGATATGAAAGCTAGTAGCTTCTGGATTTTGAGCAGTTAACTGGTGACCTGCTTGGGGAGAGAGTCACTGGAGTTCTGAACACTTTTTTTAATAAAAAGTACAAACAAGATTTAGCAAGAAGGGTCATGAGTCAAAAAAAATTAGTAAAATAGTTCCGTAGATATTTTTGTTTATTTATTTTCCCCTACAAGAAATGCCAGCCTTTGTTTATTTAAAGATGTGCGACTTTCCAGTTATTAATAACATTTTTAGTCAGACCACATGATGCAGGCAGGCAATGTTAGATAAAACATCTGCAGAGCAGACTTGCCTTCCATGACTGATATTGTTCCACAGAGATATAAGCAAAATACCTGCTGGAAACTCAAATAGCAGCATAAATAAGATATATCCATGGAAGGTTTTGAAAACCTCAAAATAATTCTCCTTTATTTTTATTTTCCTAAGCTTATAATCAAGGCATCATACTTGTCTTGCTATTACAGAGATGTACATCCTCTACCAAAGTGGTTTGCATGGAGACAGATGCTCTGCAGTGAGCAAATATCAAGGAAATAATGAATTGGAAGTGACAAGTGCCTTCAGCCAAGAAGTCCAAAGGGAATTGTCATTTTGAAATCATACATAGCAGAAGGATCCAAAGAAAAAATGAAATGGCAAAAGTGCCAGTGTTAATCCAGAAATTAAACTCAGGGGTTGTGTTAGGCCAAGCTAATTGAACCAACAATGGTCTTTCTTTCATTTTGAATTAAATTGTGTTCAAAAAGAGAGGGCATGCCAAAATATCCTCAACTAGATTGGGGAAACAGGACAACAGAATCAGCAGCATAATCAAGAAATATTTGTTAGAGTGATGTATATTTATTGGGCAAGATAAATAAATGTCTCCATCCCTTAAGAGTTTACAAATTAGGACTGATAGCCCTGATCTGGGAAAAAGAAACCATCAAAAACAAAATATTGATTAAGTGACATTAGGCTAGGAGCAGTTTAAACATTCTGTGTGTAAGTGTGGTTATTCTAAGAAATATAATAATAGCAATATTAGAAATAAAAATAATCTCTAGCATACTTGGTGCCATTTCTTGAGCTACTGGCTAATGCTAAATAATATGCCAAGTGTTTTACATGCATTTTCTCTTCTGATCTAAAATGTTACTATTGTCTCCATTTTACTGTTGGAGAACCTGAGGCTTGGAGATAATAACCTGGCCCAGTCTCATAGCTAGTAATAGGTAGGTGGATTAAAAGAATCTCACTCCGAAGTTTGGGGGCTATCCCTCTGTATTACTGTGTCCTAAATTAGCCACATGTAGACTGAATTAAAAGAACCACATTACTAATCCTAGATGTAAATAGATAGTGAAGAAAAGATAATGATATATCACAAAAAACAAAAGAACAACCAGGACATTTATTAATAAAAGCACTATTTATGATTGCATAGGGAAGGGATAGCTAGTATACACATTTAACCCCAATTGTAAGTGCTATTGTGTGAAAGCATTGAATGCGAATAAGTTGCAGTTTCAAGAAATGTAAAATTAAAAATTCGACTCTACTCTCTCTTAATGCCAGGTGCCAATGACTGCAATGAACAAAATAAGTCTTATTACAGTCAGCCAGTGTTTAATAACTAAAAAGGGATGTTAAGATAATCTTTATTACTAAATTTCTTATTAATGTATATTTATAAAACTTCATAGTCTTAGGCAATGACAGAAACACTAAATCTAAGTTAAAGGCAGGCATAATTTGTTCAGACTTCCTTAAATGATAATGCATGTGTGGTACACCCTTAATTAGAACAGTCAAGAGCCATTTAAATAAATACAAAAACATAGTGATAATGCTCAAAGAACCATAAATGGGAAAAGAGATAGTAGTTCATCAGTCAAACCTCCAAAATAAACTCCATTGGTCTATGGAAGAGCATATGTGAGAACCAGGTCAATATTTATTAAGGAGAAAATGAAAATAGGTAATAATAACACACATATTTATTGTTCAACACACGTAACATTTTTCCATTGCAAGCTCTCTATGAAGACTGTTAAAGTAGGTAAATTTATCTTATTTGGGGGGATGAAGAATGTGAGCTTTAGGAAGGCTAAGTGATTTTACAAAGAAAAGACAGCCACTGACGGTTGGCATGGTACTTTAGTTAATGTTTTTTTAGTTAGAGCTGGTTGCCTTAAAAGTGAAAGAGAAGGAGAAAATCAAAGAAAACAGATATAACAGTTCTATTTTTAGTTTAATGGGACTATCTGTTGAAATTCTGGAAATCTAAAAAGTAGGTCAAAAGAACCAGTTTTGCTGGATAACTTCTGTTTTGAAACAAATATGTCTCTGAGAGTCATATGACTTGCTCCATCACTGGTGTTAAAATAACACCATTTTGTACAAAAATCATTTGGCATTTCTGCAGACTCCCTGTATTTATCTAATCCCCCAGTGCTGAATGTCATCCTAGTACATGGAGAAAGAGTTTATCACTTGTTTTATCTGACAAGATGATTCACCATCAGCCAAAAGTCTAAAGGAAAATTTCATGTAGAAACTACACACAACAACATGAATAAACAAGCATATTTTATATGAAAAAAGGGGGAGCTGGTGGTGGAATATGTAGTCATTTAAAAAATAATTCATATCCAGAGACCAAAAATGTTTTACTCTAATCTATGTTATAAT
This sequence comes from Delphinapterus leucas, assembly GCF_059928025.1. Lineage (NCBI taxonomy): Eukaryota > Metazoa > Chordata > Mammalia > Artiodactyla > Monodontidae > Delphinapterus > Delphinapterus leucas. The sequence goes on along the minus strand of NC_143135.1, from coordinate 80,787,882 downwards.
TTAAATGCACAACTATCTTAACTGTGACAGGTGAGTTCTATTTTCACTTAGGACAAAGAACACTGCAAGAGAACATCATTCATGATGTAAAAATGAGAACAAGACAGGTAACATACAGAATCATAATTTTTGGAGCACATAGCAGATGGCAAAGTTCTCAAGGCAAACTGGCAAACTGAAATCCAAGAGGAGACAGGTCCCTTGAGAACTGCACACATGAATTGGTATAACTTTGACAGAGCCTGGGTAGAAGTGGCCACCATAGAAGCTGGTGAGAAGAAAAAGCTGAAATTTTAACAAATTCTTAAAATTTGAATGAAGACTATCATGACTGTTTAGGATCCCTAGGGTCCTCAAACACAAGGAGAATCAGCACCCACCTACTCACTCGTTTTCATGACTTCTACCAAGTGTCCATGAGAACAACTCAGAGCCGAGCAAGAAAGCTGATTAAAACCACCACTTCTGTGGACTATTTTTGTAAAGTCAGCCTAGTTTTAAGGAGAGAGCAGTAGGATTAGGAGAAATCCATCTGTACTCTGGACCCCACCAGACTGTAAGGTAGTGGTTGGCTACCACTGAGAGATAAGCTGGAAATGTCCTCACCCTGGACTCTCTTCTGATATGAGACAAAAGCCACTGCCACTGGGTGGAAGGACACATAACTCCCCCAGACCCAAGACTCTACTGATTTCAAAAAGATGATGCCTACTACTAGAGAAGGGACAATAAATCTTCCTTTTCTGGACTCTGTGCTGAGATAGCCATCTACCACTAGGGTGGAGTAGGAAACATACTCATTCCTAGAATCCTGAACTGATATAAGGCAGATTTCAGCTGCCTTTGTGGTGGGGGAGGGGGTGGTATAGGAAGGGAGGAAAATAGAAATCCTCTGTATCAACTCTTCACTGGTACAAAATATAGATTCGTTGCACTGAGGAAGAGTAGAAAATTTGCCTGCTCTCTGGAGTCTGGACTGAGTAGGAGGTAGAGATTACTTGCATTTCAGGAAAGGCAAGAATGCTGAAAAACCTGTCTCCCTGCAGTTTACATGCAAATAACCTACCTAAGACAAAGGCAAGATCAGAATAACAAAGAAACACCTCTGCCTCCACAATGTGACTTCAATTGAGTATGAAGCAATAGCAGTGTATCATGGGAGGAGGGGCAGGAACTTTGCACAGGCATGAAGAATCTGATGAAATGTGAAGGTAGAATAAGAACACTGAGAGAAAACCTGTAGCATGCTAGACCTCACACTTAGCACACCCCAGGATATTTGAAGCCTGTAATGTCCTTAATGTAACTAAAGCAACAACAAGCCAAATTCAGTTCATATACAAAAAATTTTGTCAATCTTTCAGTCTGGCAGAAGAAGAGACACATACAGAAAAGACACTATTGACCTCAATCTCTACTATTTTTACATGTAATATTCAGAATTTAATCAAATATTGGAAGACACATGAGACAAGAAAAAGAGATCTATTATTAAGAGATAAAGTAGTCATCAGAATCAGGCTAGAATTTCTTATTCAGAATTTGGACAAAACATGGTCCAAATGTGATCAGACAGGTAGATAGTTTAAATAACTAAGGCTGATATGTTAAAAGATCTAATCGGAAATGTGAAGAACATGTGTGAATAGGTAGAAAACTTCATCAGAGAGATGCAAACAATAAAAAAGGAAATGCTAGAAATGAATAACAGTATAAGAAATGACAAATTACTGTGGTGGGATTATTAGCATACCGTACACATAAGAAGAAAGAATTAACAAACAGTAAGATGGATCAATAAAAATTGTGCATGTTTACAGCAAAAGAAAAATATGAAAAGAAAAATTCAAATCAGAATAGAGGATCTGAGATTTTAGAACATTAGCAATCTAATACATGTATATTTGACGTCCCAGAAAAATAAGTGACCAAGTATGGGACAAAATAAATATTTGAAGAGATAATGTCCCATTTTTTTTTTAATTTAATTTAAGAGAACAAAGATCTAAGAAGCTTAGATAAATTCACATAGGAAGAATATAAAGAAAAACTTAGGAGCATTATACTTAAATGCTAAAACCAAAATAAAGAGAAATGTTGAAGGCAGCTGAGTAAAACAAACAAACATATATATATATATATATATATATATATATATATATATATATATATATACAGGGAACTACAGGGAACAATTTCAGCTGACTTCTCATCAGGAAAAACAAAATCCAGAAGTCAATGGAAGTACACCTCTGATGTGCTGAAATTTCAAAAACAAAAACACAAAAAAACCCTTAGAATTCTACCAGTAAAAATATCCTTCAAAAATCAAGGGGAAATATAAACACATTCAGAAATACAAATTCAAAATGAATTCATCTCCCACAAAACTGCAAGACAAGATAGGCTAAAATTAATTCTTTAGGTTGAAGCAAAATGTTATCAGAAAGAAATTCCCTTACTTTCAACCTGTTTGTGGCTTTAAAATTAAAGTGTGGTTCTTATTTTTAAAAGAAAGAAAAAAAATTATAGTTGGATCTTGCTTTTTTATCCAGTCTGACAATCTTTGTTTTTGAATTAGAGTGTTTATTTCATTTACACTTAATGAAACCATTCATATATTTGGAATTAAGCTTTGCCTTTTGACTTATGTTATTCCATTTTCTCTTTGTCTCTCTGTTCCCATTTGCATAACTTTTTCTGGGTGAAGAAATTATTTATTTTATCTTACTTTGAAATAATTAGTCTTACAGGAGGTTACATAGATAGTACAGAGAGGTGTTGTGTACCCTTCACCCAGGGTTCCCCAATGAATATATCTTGTATTATTGCAGTACAATATCAAATCTGAGAAACTGTCATTAGGATAATGTGTGTGTATACTTCTACACATTTATGGTTGTGTACCAAACACCACAATTAAGACATAAAACTATTCTATCACCACAAAATTATCATCTAGTCTACTCTTTTAAAGTCACACTCACCCACCCAAATCCTTCCTACTATTCCTAATTCCTGGCAACGACTAACCTTTTTTTGATCTATATTATTTTGTGATTTTGAGGATGGAATATAAAGAATATGTGACCTTTAGAAATTAGCTTTTTCATTCAGCATGGTACCCTTGAGATTCATCCAAGTTGTGTGTATCAGTAGTTCATTCCTTTTAATTGCTCAGTAGTCATCTATGGTATGGATGTTCAACAGTTTATTTAAACATTCACACATTGAAGTGTATCTAGGTCATTTTTAGGTTGGGCTATAACAAACGAAGCTGCTATGAACAATTATGTACAGCCATAAGTTTTCATTTCTCCAGGATATCTGTAGTGCAAATACTGGGTGGTATGAAAGGTATATGCTTAGTTTTTAAGGAAAGCCAAACTATTATTCAAAGTGGCTGTACCATTTTATATTACACCTTTAGTGTATGAAAGAGACAGTTTCTTCACATACTCACTAGAAACTGCTATGGTCACTTCTTTTTTTATTTTAGTTGTTCTAATAGTTGTGTGATGGTATCACACAGTGATCTTAATTTGCAAATCCCTTATGGGCAGTGAGGTTTAACACCTTTTCATGTGTTTATTTGCCATCCATATATCCTCTTCAGTGAAATGTCTCTTCATGTACTTTGTCAATTTTCTAATTAGATTTGTCTTTTACTATTGTTGACTTCTGAGATTTCTTTACTATATAAATGTCAAAAAAGGGCAATATTGTTTGGAAATGCACAGATGGGTAGTGAAACTCAAACAAAGCAAAACAATCATTTCCGTACAAGTTCTGACTTGTTAAAACTAGAGGGGAGGAAGAAAGCTGTGATCTCGAAGGTACAAAGTTTCCTGGATTGCAAACAATGCTCTTTTTTTTGATCTAGGTGTTCTTTTTCTCAACACTGGTGTTTATAATAATTTATTAATTTCTATTTTATGTTTTATGCCCTTTCCTTTATGTCAATTATGCAGTAAAATTTTTTTTCACTTAAAAAAATGTTTAAATGTTTTATACAATTTTTAAAAGTTACTTTCCATTTATAGTTATTACAAATTATTGGCTATATTCCCTGTGTTGTACAACACATTCTTGAGCTTATCTTACACCCAATAGTTTGTACCTCCCACTCCTCTAACCCTATAGTGCCCCTTCCCCCACTCCCCACTGGTAATGACTAGTTTGTTCTCTATATCTGTGTCTGCTTCTTTTTTGTTTTATTCATTAGTTTGTTGTATTTTTTAGATTCCACATATAAGTGATATCATACAGTATTTGTCTTTCTCTGTCTGAATTATTTAACTGACATAATGCCTTCCAAGTCCATCCATGTTGCTGTAAATGGCAAATTTTCATCCTTTTTATGGTTGAGTAGTATTCCATTGCATATATGTACATCTTCTTTATCCATTCATCTGTTGATGGACATTTAGATTGCTTTCATATCTTCGCGATTGTAAATAATGATGCTCTGAACATTGACATGCATGTATCTTTTCGAATTAGTGTTTTCATTTTTTCCAGATATCTACCCAAGTGGAATTGTTAGGTCATATGGTAGTTCTATTTTTAGTTTTTTGACAAACCTCCATACTGCTTTCCATATTGGCTGCATCAATTTACATTCCCACCAACAGTGTAAGAGGGTTCCCTTTTCTCCACATCTTCACCAACATTTGATATTTGTATTCTTTCTGATGATAGCCATTGTGACAAGTGTGAGGTGATATCTCATTGTGATTTTGATTTACATTTCTCTGATGATTAGCAACGTTGAACATCTTTTCATGTGCCTGTTGGCCATCTGCATTTCCTCTTTGGAAAAATGTCTATTTAGTTCTTCTGCCCATTTTTTAAATCAGCTTGTTTGTTTGTTTCTTTTGATGTTGAGTTGTGTGAGCTCTCTATATATGTTGGATATTAATCCTTTAATGGTCATATCATTGGCAAATATTTTTCCCAGTCAGTAGGTGGTGTTTTTGTTTTGTTGATGTTTCCTTTGCTGTGCTAAAGTGTTTAAGTTTAATTAAGTGGCTTTGTTTATTTTTGCTTTTATTTCCTTTACTTTAGGAGACAGATCCAAAAAAATCTTACTGGGATTTATGTCAAAACGAGTTCTCCCTATGTTTTCCTCTAAGAGTTTTATGGTATTTGGTCTTACATTCAGGTCTTAAATCCATTTGAAATTTATTTTTGCATATGAGGTGAGAAAATGTTCTAATTTCATTCTTTTACATGTAGCTGTCCAGTTTTCCTGGCACCACTTATTGAAGAGACTGTTTTCTCCATTGTATATTCTTGCCTCCTTTGTTGTAGATTAATTGACCATAAGTGTGTTGGTTTATTTCTGGGCTCTCTATCTTGTTCCATTGATCTATGTGTCTGCTTTTGGGCCAGTAGCATACTGTTTTGATTAAAATAATAACAATAAACACTAGAATTAAACAGGATTTACTAAATATCAGGTATTGTGGCAAATACTTTACTGAATTCAGATATTTAACCTACCAATCTCACCAATTATCCCAAGAAATAGGCTCTATTACTATCCCATTTTATATGTAAAGAGGCTGAGTTTCAGACCGTTAATAACTTCTTTGAGGTAACATGGCTAGTAAGTGCTATAACTTAAATGTGCAATTACATCTGCCTGATTACAGTGCTCACACTCTTAAATATTATGCAATACCAACCACCATATGTATTGGAAAAATAATAGCCAGTGTTTACTATTTAAGTTGTGATTCGTATTTAGGGATTTGAGGCACTGTATAAAAGTTGGGCCATATAATTAATTTATTAATATGCTTCAAAGGCTGTGGTCATGCTATTTTTGAGACAGGATCTTTTTATTTTAATAATCGGTTATGATATGGCCAGATGAACTCTAACTCTTACAATTAGAAAGAAAAATAATCACTCCACTACCCAATTTTGCCTCTACTAAATGAAGTTAGACACATCATATTCACACTATTTCCTATTACAGTAAAAAATAAGTATCATAAATACCTGTTGTGATCACTTTACAGAATTTGTATGAGGGTGCAGAGGGAAGGTTATGCTTGAAAATTGATAATGACATTAGTTCTGTAAACCCCAGGATGGTGCATTTGGATAGTAAATCTCATTAGCAGAAACACTCTAACCAGTCTGACCAACTATATTTCTACTGGGCTGTGGCTGATTTATTCCATAGACTCTTCTCCCAGAAACTCAGAAAGAAATATGTATCAGTTCAATGCTCCAGGCCATGTAGAAGTCACAGAAGTAGAGAGATGAATAAAAGTTTACCCCTACTTTCACAGCCTAGTCAAGATAAACTCTTTTAAAGTATAATTATAATGAAATGTGATAAATGTGATGAACAAGCTATGCACAAGTTGTCATAAATAAGCCAGAGGACTCTTAACTCAGGTTTGGGGGGCTAGAGTTATATTCCAAGTGTAAGAATAACTTGGAATATTAAGTAATAATTATTATGTTATGGTCTGATTATGTGCCATTTCAAAACTGTGTTCTCAGTTCCTACATTTATGCTTCAGCTTGCCTTTATTCCTTTAGCTCTTGTTCCTTCTTAGAGAGAACAAATTATGATTTTCCAGATTTGTTTATTCTAAGTGAGTCAGAAAGGACAAGGAATCTAAAAACTAATATTTTTTCACATCTTCATATTATAATAGGAAAAGGGATCAAACAAGAACCACCATTAAGAAATAGTTGGCTTGCATCAAGTTTATACATTTTAACATCTAGAAGGAAAAATAATCAAATTCTCCAGTGACAATCTACATTTAGCTCCTGCATTCCAAAAATTTGTGTGCAAAATATATTAATTATACCCTTCAAAAATATGGATTTAAAATTATTTGGCATCTTATAGTGGTTTGAAATAAAAATAAAATCACAATAATAATAAAAACATAATAAACTTGGAGATATCTATTATCACTATGAAAACAAAACCTCAAGTCACAAGTGCATATTACTATTGAACCATGGGACTGAGTTTATAGAACTCTAAATAGGGTAGAAATTTTCCTTATAATAACCTACTGCAAATTAAACACATTTTTAAATAATTTATTCACCTTTTCTCCCCAAATGCTCATGAAACACTCAAATAAGGAAGAGTTTTATTCAACTTCTATTTTCACTTAGGATTTTAACTTAACTTTGTATAAGTAGATTTTCTTGTCTCTAGATATTCTGAACACATTTTTGCTGCTGTTTGTTTTGTTTTCTTAAATGTCATTTGAAAAGTTTACTAAAGTATCCTTCAAATTTCAAATTTCAATATAATAAGCTAGTTTGTAATTATCTTACTATGATTTTTTAAATAGCTATAGCATATTACCATTTATTTTAAAGCTAGGCATAATTTATATTTTAAATGACTCCATTTTAAGTATATAGTTCAATGAGTTTTGACAAATTATACACTGGTGTAATCCACTGCAAAATGAAGATATATAACATTCCCATCACCATAAAATGCCCCCTCAGATCTGCAATTAACCCACTAACTTCAGCCACAGGTAATCACTGATACGTTTTCTGTTACCATAGATTAATTTTGCCACTTTAGAATTGTGTATAAATGGAATCACAGAATAAGTGTTTTTTTTTTTTTTGTGACAACTTCTTTGTCATAGAATAATGATTTTGAGATTCATTCATTTGTGGCATGCATTTATTTATCACTAAGTAGTATTTAATTGAATGGATATGCTCCATTTTGTTTATCTACTCATTTGTTGCTAGTCATTTAGATTATTTCAAGGTTTTGGCAATTAGTAATAAAGCTACTATTAACATTCATATGCAAGTCTTTCTGTAGATAAGTGTTTTCATTCCTTTGGGTAAATATCTAGGGATGGTGCTGCTAGATCAAAATGTAAGTGTTTAACTTTGTAAGATATTGTCAACTGTTTTCCTAAGAGTTTGTAACACCAGTAATACCTGAGAATTCCCGTTGTTCAACATCCTCTCCAACATTGCCAATCTATTTAAGGTTATCCATTCTAATGTGTATATAGTGCTATCTCATTGTGAATTTTTTTTTTCTTTTGCGGTACACGGGCCTCTCACTGTTGTGGCCTCTCCCATTGCGGAGCACAGGCTCCTGACGTGCAGGCTCAGTGGCCATGGCTAAAAGGCCCACCCACTCTGCGGCATGTGGGATCCTCCCAGACCGGGGCACAAACCAGTGTCCTCTGCATCAGCAGGTGGACTCTCAACCACTGCATCACCAGGGAAGACCTTATTGTGATTTTAATTTGCAATTCTCTGATGACTAATGATGTTGAACTACTTATAATTGGTTTCTTGTCCATGAGTATATCTTACTTTGTGAAGAGTCTGTTCATTTATACCCATTTTTATTTAATTGGGTTCCTGGCCTTTTTATTGTTAAGTTGTATGGATTTGTTAGAATTCTGGCCTATGCTTTATGAAGAGGTTATCCTACTCTGTGGTTTTTCATTCCATTTTCTTAACAGTAGATTCCAAACAGGAGGAATTTTTATTTTTGATGAAGCACAATTTAACATTTTTTCTCTTATGCTTCATGATTTGGAAACTTATATAGGAAATTGTTGCCTAATCCAAAGTTACAATGATTTTCTTCTAAGTGTTCTGCTAGAAGATATATAGTTTTAGGTTTTACATTTAGGGATATGATCCATTTAAATTTAATATTACTAATGATGTGCGGTAGGGATTGAGAATCATTTTGTATATGAATATTCAGTTGCTTTAGGATCAGTTGTTTGACAGACAATCATATACCTACTGAATGACCTCATAACATTTGTCAAATATCAATTGAGCAGCTTCTTGGGGAGTAAAAGTTTGGCTGAACTTCTCCCAGCAAAACAATAATTTTAACTAGTGAAAATTATAAAAAACAATCAATCATTAAAATCTTTGGAAATTGTCCTCAGGGCATATAGTCAGTGGAGAAATATTCATTCAAAAAAACCTACTAGAGGAGACCTTCAAGATGGCAGAGGAGTAAGACATGGAGATCAACTTCCTCCCCACAAATACATCAAAAATACATCTACATGCAGAACAATTCCTACAGAACACCTATTGAACACTGGCAGAAGACCTCAGGTTTCCCAAAAGGCAAGAAAATCCCCACATACCTGGGTAGGGCAAAAAAAAAGAAAAATCAGAGAAAAAGGAATAAGGACAGGACCTGCACCTCTGGGAGGGAGCTGTGAAGGAGGAAAAGTTTCCACACACTAGGAAAGCCCTTCACTGGTGGAGATGGGGGGTGGGTGGGGGGAAACTTTGCAGCCACGGAGGGCAGCACAGCAGCAGGGGTGCCAAGGGCAAAGTGGAGAAATTCCCTCACAGGGGATTGGTGCCAACCAGCACTCACCAGCCTGAGAGGCTTGTCTGCTCACCTGCTCACCCACCGGGGTGGGTGGGGGCTGGGAGCTGAGGCTTGGGCTTCATAGATCAGACCCCAGGGAGAGGACTGGGGTTGGCTGCGTGAAGACAGCCTGAGGGGGCTAGTGTGCCACAGCTAGCCAGGAGGGAGTCCAGAAAAAAGTCTGGACCTGCCTAAGAGGCAAGAGAACATTTTATCAGGGTGTGTGAAGAGAGGGGATTCCTTCCTCATCTTCCCACAGAAGGCAGAGCACTGCCTAAAAAAGCTCCAGAGATGGGCATGAGCCACGGCTATCAGCTCGGACCCCAGAGACGGGTATAAAACACTAATGCTGCTGCTGCTGCAGCCACCAAGAATCCTGTGTGTAAGAGCAGGTCACTATCTACACCCCCTCTGGGAGACTGTGCAACACACCACTGCCAGGGTCCCGTGATCCAGGGACAAATTCCCCAGGAGAACACACGGTGCGCCTCAGGCTGTTGCAATGTCACGCCAACCTCTGCCATTACAGACTTGTCCCGCATTCCAATTATAACTACAGTACCCCTCCCTCTCCCCCCAGCCTGAGTGAGCCAGAGCCCCCTAATCAGCCACTGCTTTAACCCCATGTCTGGACAGGAACAGATGCCTGAGAGGGACCTACACACAGAGGTGGGGCCAAAACCAAAGCTCAACCCCAGGAGCTGTATCAAAAAAGAAAAGAAAGGGAAATTTTTCCATGCAGCCTCAGGAGCGGCAGATTAAATCCCCACAATCAACGTGATGTATCCTGCATCTGTGGAATACCTGAATAGAGTTCGCTGTCTGTGACTGACTTGTATATGATTTTTATGTTTATCTTAGTATAGTTTTTAAAATTCGTTATCATTGGTAGATTTGTTTACTGGTTTGGTTGCTCTCTTCTATTTTTTTTTATTTTAATAATTGTTTTATTTATTGTTACTTAAAACAATTTATTTTCTTTCTTTTTTTCTCCCTTTTCTTCTGAGCCATGTGGCTGACAGAGTCTTGGTGCACTGGGTTGGTGTCAGGCCTGAGCTTCTGAGGTGGGAGAGCCAAATTCAGGACATTGGAGCAACAGAGACCTCCTGCCCCACATAATGTCAATTGGTAAGAGCTCTATCAGAAATCTCTGACTCAACAATAAGATCCAGCTGCACCCAGTGGCCAGCAGCCTCTAGTGCTGGACTCCCCATGCTAAACAACTAGCAAGACAGGAACACTAAACCACTCGTTAGCAGAGGAGGTTCATAGATGCCCCAAAACACACCACTGGATGTGGACCTACCCACAAGAAAGACAACTTCCAGCCCCACCCACTAGAACACAAACACCAGTCGCCTCCACCAGGAAGCTTACACAACCCACTGAACCAACCCCACCTACTGGGGGCAGATACCCAAAATAATGGGAAGCATGAACCTACAGCTTGCAAAAAGGAGACCCCAAACACAGTAAGTTAAATAAAATGAGAAGACAGAGAAATATGCAGAAGATGAAGGAACAAGGTAAAAACCCACCAGACCAAAAAAATGAAGATTAAATAGAGAGTATACCAGAAAAAGAATTCAGAGTAATGATAGTAAAGATGTTCCTAAATCTTGGAAATAGAATACAGAAAATACAAGAAACGTTTAACAAGGATCTAGAAGAACCAAAGAGCAAACAAACAATGATGAACAACACAATAAATGAAATTAAGTATACTCTAGAAGGAATCAACTGCAGAATAACTGAGTCAGAAAATGGATAAATGACCTGAACGATAAAATAGTGGAAATACCTACAGCAGAACACAATAAAGAAAAAAGAATTAAGGACAGTCTTAGAGACCTCTGGGACAAAATTAAATACACTATCATCAAATTATAGGAGTCCCAGAAGAAGAGAAAGAGAAAGGGACTGAGAAAATATTTGAAGAGATTATAGTTGAAAACTTCCTTAACATGGGAAAGGAAATAGTCAATCAAGTCCAGGAAGCACAGAGAGTCCCATAAAGGAAAAACCTAAGGAGAAACATGACAAGACACATATTAATCAAACTGTCAAAAATTAAATAGAAAGAACAAATATTAAAAGCATCAAGGGAAAAACAAAAAATAACACACAAGGGAATCCCCATAAGGTTAACAGCTGATCTTTCAGCAGAAACTCTGCAAGCCAGAAGGGAGTGGCAGGACATATTTAAAGTGAAAAAGGGGAAAAGTTACAACCAAGATTACTCTACCCAGCAAGGATTTCATTCAGATTCGACAGAGAAATTAAAAATTTTACAGACAAGCAAAACCTAAGAGAATTCAGCACCACCAAAACAGCTTTACAACAAATGCTAAAGGAACTTCTCCAGGCAGAAAACACAAGAGAAGGAAAGGACCTACAATGACAAACCTAAAGCAATTAAGAAAACGGTAATAGGAACATACATATCGATAATGACCTTAAATGAAAATGGATTAAATGCTCCAACTGAAAGACATAAACTGGCTGAATGGATACAAAAACAGGACCCGTATATACGTTGTCTACAAGAAACCCACTTCAGACCTACGGACACATTCAGACTGAAAGTAAAGGGATGGAAAAAGATATTACATGCAAATGAAAATCAAAAGAAAGCTGAAGTAGCAATTCTCATATCAGACAAAATAGACTTTAAAATAAAGACTATTACAAGAGACAAAGAAGGACACTACATAATGATCAAGGGATGGATCCAAGAAGAAGATATAACAATTGTAAATATTTATGCATCCAGCTTAGGAGCACCTCAATACATAAGGCAAATGCTAACAGCCATAAAAGGGGAAATCAACAGTAACACATTCATAGTAGGGGACTTTAACACCCCACTTTCACCAATGGACAGATCATTCAAAATGAAAATAAATAAGTAAACACAAGCTTTAAATGGCATATTAAGCAAAATGGACTTAATTGATATTCATAGGACATTCCATCCAAAAACAACAGAATACACTTTCTTCTCAAGTGTTCCTGGAACATTCTCCAGGATAGATCATATCTTGGGTCACAAATCAAGTCCTGGTAAATTTAAGAAAACTGAAATGGTATCAAGTATCTTGTCCGACCACAATGATATGAGACTAGATATCAATTACAGGCAAAAAACTGTAAAAAAATACAAACACATGGAAGCTAAATGATACTCTACTAAATAGCCAAGAGATCACTGAAGAAATCAAAGACAAAATCAAAAAATACCTCAAAACAAATGACAATGAAAACATGATGACCCAAAACCTATGGGTTGCAGGAAAATCAATTCTAAGAGGGAAATTAATAGCAATACAATCCTACCTCAAGAAACAAGAAAAAATTCAAATAAACAACCTAACCTTACACATAAAGCAATTAGAGAAAGAAGAACAAAGAAAACCCAAATTTAGCAGAAAAAAAGAAATCATAAAGATCAGATCAGAAATAAATGAAAAAGAAATGAAACAATAGCAAAGATCAATAAAAATAAAAGCTGGTTCTTTGAGAAGATAAACAAAATTGATAAACCATTAGCCAGACTCATCAAGAAAAAAAGAGAGAAGACTCAAATCAACAGTATTAGAAAGGAAAAAGGAAAAGGAACACATGACACTGTAGAAATACAAGGGATCATGAGAGATTACTACAAGCAACTATATGCTAATAAAATGGACAACCTGGAAATAATGGACAAATTCTTATAAAAACACAACCTTCCGAGATTGAGCCAGGAAGAAATAGAAAATATAAACAGACCAATCACAAGCACTGAAATTGAAACTGTGATTTAAAATCTTCCAACAAACAACAGCCCAGGACCAGATGGCTTCACAGGCAAATTCTATCAAACATTTAGAGAAGAGCTAACACCTATCCTTCTCAAACTCATCTGAAGTATAGCAAAGCAAAAAACACTCACAAACTCATTCTATGAGGGCACCATCATCCAGATACCAAAACCAGACAAAGATGTCACAAGAAAAGAAAACTATAGGCCAATATCACTGATGAACATAGATGCAAAAATGCTCAACAGAATACTAGGAAACAGAATCCAACAGCACATTAAAATTATCATACACTGTGATCAAGTGGGTTTTATTCCAGGAATGCAAGGATTCTTCAATATATGTAAATCAATCAATGTGATACACCATATTAACAAATTGAAGGGTAAAAACCATTTGATCATCTCAATAGATGCAGAGAAAGCTTTTGACAAAATTCAACACCCATTTATGATAAAAACCCTGCAGAAAGTAGCATGGAGGGAACTTACCTCAACAAAATAAAGGCCATATATGACAAACCCACAGCCAATATCATTCTTGGTGAAAAACTGAAAGCATTTCCGCTAAGATCAGGAGCAAGACAAGGATGTCCACTCCTGCCACGATTATTCAACATAGTTTTGGAAGTGCTAGCCACAGCAATCAGAGAAGAAAAAGAAATAAAAGAATCCAAATCAGGAAAGAAGAAGTAAAACTGTCACTGTTTTCCGATGACATGATACGATACATAGAGAATCCTAATGATGCTACCAGAAAACTACGATCAATGAATTTGGTAAATTAGCAAGATACAAAATTAATGCACAGAAAGCTCTTGCATTCCTATACACTAATGAGGAAAAATCTGAAAGAGAAATTAAGGAAACACTCCCATTTGCCATTGCAACAGAAAGAATAACATACATCGGAATAAACCTACCTAAGGAGACAAAAGACCTGTATGCAGAAAACTATAGGACACTGATGAAAGAAATTAAAGATGATACAAACAGATGGAGAGATATACCACGTTCTTGGATTGGAAGAATCATCATTGTATAAATGACTATACTACCCAATGTAATCTACAGATTCGGTGAAATCAAATTACCAATGGTGTTTTTCACAGAACTAGAACAAAAAATTTCACAATTTGTATGGAAACAGAAAAGACAGCAAATAACCAAATCAACCTTGAGAAATAAAAATGGAGCTGCAGGAATGAGGCTCCCTGACTTCAGACTATAATACAAAGCTACAGTAATGAAGACAATATGGTACTGGCACAAAAATAGAAATATAGATCAATGGAATGGGATAGAAAGTCCAGAGATAAATCTTTGCATTTATGGTCACCTTATCTTTGATAAAGGAGGCAAGAATACATAATGGAGAAAAGAGAGCTTCTTCAATAAGTGGTGCTGGGAAAACTGGACAGCTACATGTGAAAGAATGAAATTAGAACACTCCCTAACACTGCATACAAAAATAAGCTCAAAATGGATTAAAGACATAAATGTAAGGCCCAAAACTATAAAACTCTTACAGGAAAACAAAGACAGAACACTCTGTGGCAAAAATCACAGCAAGATCTTTTTTGACCCACCTCCTAGAGAAATGGAAATAAAAACAAAAATAAACAAATGGAACATAATGAAACTTAAAAGGTTTTGCACAGCACAGGAAACCATAAACAAGATGAAAAGACAACCCTTAGAATGGGAGAAAATATTTGCAAATGAAGCAACTGACAAAGGATCAATCTCCAGAATATACAAGCAGTTCATGTAGCTCAATATCAAAAAAAAAAAAAACCCAATCCAAAAATGGGCAGAAGACTTAAACATTTCTCCAAAGAAGATATACAGATTGTCAACAAACACATGAATGGATGCTCAACATCACTAATCATTAGAGAAATGTAAGTCAAAACCACAATGAGGCATCACTTCACACTGGTCAGAATGATCATCATCAAAAGATCTACAAACAATAAATACTGGAGAGGGTGTGGAGAAAAGGGAACCCTCTTGCACTGTTGGTGGGAATGTAAAATGATACAGCCACTATGGAGAACTGTATGGATGTTCCTTAAAAATCTAAAAATAGAACTACCATATGACCCAGAAATCCCACTACTGGACATATAATCTGCGAAAACCATAATTCAAAAAGAGCCATGTACCACAATGTTTATCACAGCACTATTTACAACAGCTAGGACATGGAAGCAACCTAAGTGTCCATAGACAGATGAATGGATAAAGAAGATGTGGCACATATATGCAACGGAATATTACTCGGCCATAAAAGAAACGAAATTGAGTTATTTGTAATGAGGTGGATGTACCTCGAATCTGCCATACAGTGAAGTAAGTCAGAAAGTGAAAAACAAATACTGTATGCTAACACATATATATGGACTCTTAAAAAAAAATGGTTCTGAAGAATCTAGGAGCAGGACAGGAATAAGGATGCAGACGTAGAGAATGGACTTGAGGACACTGGGAGGGGGGAGGGAAAGCTGGGACGAAGTGAGAGAGTGGCATGGACATATGTACACTACCAAATGTAGAATAGAGAGCTAGTGGGAAGCAGCTGAATAGCACAGGGAGATCAGCTCGGTGCTTTGTGACCACCTAGAGAGGTGGGATGAGGATGGTGGGGGTAGATGCAAGAGGGAGGGGATATGGGGATATATGTACACATATAGCTGATTCACTTTGTTATACAGCAGAAACTAACACAACATGGTAAAGCAATTATACTCCAATAAAGATGTTAAAAAATTTAAAAGCCTACTAAATCTCAGTAAGAACAATGAGGGTTTATGGTATTAGAGCAACAACCAGTTCCTTTACCACCACAACCTCTGTGTTATGGAAGCTCAGTGATATGCACTGTACTCCAGGGAGGTCTGACCAAGATCACTGAAGTTTCTTCTCATACCAGCTGCCAGTCTGGGGCTATAATTTTTTCCCAGGAGGGGAAGATTTATCAGGAAGTTCTACACGATGTGTAGCAGGCCCAGAACACTGGGGCACTGATTATCACCACCCACAACTCACTAATAGATTGAAGGTTCCATTCTGGAAAATGAGAAAATAATAACAGAAGGTGCCAACTATCCACTCAAGTACACACTTGTAGAGTAGGGGTATCATTTCCGGAAAAGCAGGTCTCCATCCTCAGCTTCAGTGCAAAGCACAGGGCTTCTACCCAGGAGGAAAGACAGGCTATAAGGACAAAGAGTTCCACAGCTTTACCTGAGGAGAATTACTTTATTTGGGAGAAAGGGTTAGAGAACTCCATGCTTAAGGGTCTTGTCAAAAACATTGGAGATCTTTGTGAAAAACGATGAAAAGAAGGCTGACAGCTCCATGATACAAGGAAAATAGCAGAGCAGTTAGAAGTTTAATAGCCAGAACCAAGAAAAGAAACAGTCAAGAAAAATCCTCCTGGAAATCAGCCATGCTGTGGATCAGGAAGTCTGTGTACATGCGCTAGACTGTCCCCACCCAGAAGCAATCAGTGCAGGATGTGGAACAGACTTGAAAGCATTTCCCAAACTGCACACAGACCCATCGACACAGAATGAACCCTCACTGGCATAAGTAGTTTAACCAAACTCCTGATAAATCACAGGCATCCCCACCAATTTGGAAGATTATGTGCTTGCCCAAAGCAGCAACCTCTCATGAAAAAAAAAAAAAAAAAAACAGAGAGGAAGCATCCAAACTACTAATCATTGGGTGAATGTGAGGCAAAACATATAAACTCCCTCAACAGGCTTCAAACTACATATACACATGTAAAGGTAAAAGGGAAAAATTTAACATAGAACCAATAACTGGCACACCTGGGTAGCCAGATCAAAACCTAAAAACAAGGAGAAACGAATAAGAGTTGCAATAACAGAGACTACACACTGCTATGGAAATAAACCACATGATTAGTTAAGCTGAGTCACTAAACAAACAAATGTCCAAGCAAAATGTAACCACAATTCCTGAGGATAGGGGTTAGCATCCAGATTTTCTACAGTATACTATCTAGTTTTCAACAAAAAATGTATGAGGCATGCAAAGAAACAGGAAGAACATATGACCTATACACAGAAAATAAGCAGGTAATAGAGGCAGTTGAAGGGACCCACAAGATGGACCTAGTAAACAAGACTTCAAAGCAGTGATTATAAATATGTCCGAGGAACAAAGCAAACCATGTTTAAAGAATTAAAGGAGGGGCTTCCCTGGTGGCGCAGTGGTTGAGAGTCCGCCTGCCAATGCAGGGGATGCGGGTTCGTTCCCCGGTCTGTGAGGATCCCACGTGCTGCGGAGCGGCTGGGTCCGTGAGCCATGGCCTCTGAGCCTGCGTGTCCGGAGCCTGTGCTCCGCAACAGGAGAGGCCACAACAGTGAGAGGCCTGCGTACCGCAAAAAGACAAGAAAAAAATAAGAATTAAAGGAAGGTATAATGATAATGTCTCACCAAATAGACAATATATTAAAAAAGAGCCAAGTGGAAATTCTGGATTCGGAAGTATAACAACTCAAACGAAAAATTCACTAGAAGGGTTTAGGAGCAGGTTTATACTGGCAAAAAAATTAACAAACTTGAAGGTAGGTCAGTAGAGATTATACAATAAAATGAATAGAAAGAAGAAAAGGTGAAGATATATGAACAGAGCCTTAGAGAAGTGCGGGGCACTATTAAAGTCACCAACATACATGTAATGGTAGTATCAGAGGGAGATAAAAAGAGAAAGGAATATTAAAAATATTTAAAGGGATAATGGCTGAAATCTTCCGAAGTTTGATGAAAAATCTTTATCTACACACCCAAGAAACTCAATGAATTCCAAGTAGGATAGACACAAAGGGATTCACAAATAGACACTGTAGAGACAAAATGAAAGCCAGAGATGAAGAGAAAAATCTTGAAAGTAATAAAAGAAAACTGCCTCATTATATATAAGGGAACCTCAATAAAAATACAGCTGACTTCTAATCAGAAAGATGTGGAGGCCAGAAGGGAGTAGGAGAACATATTCAAAATGCTGAAAGTAAAAAACTGCCAATAAAAAAAATCTTATATTCAGCAAAACTAACTTTTAAAAAATAAAGGCTAAATAAAGACATTCCCACATGAACAAAAGAGAGAATTCATTGCTAGCAGACATGATTTCCAAAAAACTACTAATGGAATTTCTTCAGGCTGAAAGCAAGTCACACTAAATAGTAACTTAAATCCACATGTTTTAAAAAAAAAAGAATACAAGTAAAGGTAAGTGTGCAGGTAATTACAAACTACAGTATAATTTCATGTTTCTTCTTTTCTTAACTGATTTAATAAGAAATTATATAAAACAATATGTATATAATTGTATTATTGGGCCTATCACATATAGAAAAGTAATATATTTGACAGTAGTGACAAGAAGTGAGGAGGAGAGAGCAAGCTTTTGGAGTAAGGAAATGATATAAGATGGCAAATAGAATCCACAGGAAGAAATTAAGAGAACTAGAAATGGTAAATAAGACATTAAACTTTATAAATATATAAGTGTTTTGTTTTCTCTCTCAGCCTCTTTAAAGATATAGGATTATATATTCATTTTAAAAGGTAGGGCTTCCCTGGTGGCACAGTGGTTGAGTCTGCCCAGTCCGTGCCCCAGTCCAGGAAGATCCCACATGCCGTGGAGCGGCTGGGCCCATGAGCCATGGCCACTGAGCCTGCGCATCCGGAGCCTGTGCTCCGCAATGGGAGAGGCCACAACTGTGAGAGGCCTGCGTACTGCAAAAAAAATAAAAACAAATAAAAGGTATTTTAAGGGTGCACCGTATATAGATGCAATATTAATTTTAATATTTAAAAATTTTAATCATTATGATTGATTATTTTTCATATTAACAGTATTAATATAAAGAGATTTGGAGGAATGGGACATTACAGAACTAAAATATCTGTATTTAACTAGAACTAAGAGAATATAAGTTTGAAGTCAATTCTGATAGGTTCAGATGTTTAATATAAGACCTAGATTGATCACTAAAAAATACCTCAAAAATATAATAAAAGTTTTCTAAACCTGAATTACTCTCTGAGATGAATAACATAATTAATTTGGAGCAGTATCCCTTTTGAGATACTGAGACCTCTGCAACCAAGATATACTGAATTTACATTCTAATGTACAAATGGTGGAAAACCTTGTGTCTACCTAAAATGACAAAATTATTGCAAGAGAACCAGTTTTGGAATAACTTCCTTAAGATATGACTAATATTATCAGCAAAACAATGTTCTACTGTATACATAAAATTGAATAATTTTGAACTGAATATTGTAAAATATGTTGGCCACTTGATTTAATTGATTCATCTGATTTTGTGTTGTGTTCATAGTCTTTATTGTTTCAAAGTCCAGTAAATATTTTTGTTCATACATAAAAATTGTTAAATCGATGAAAAAATAGATTCCTTGAATATCAGCTATTAATTTTTAGCATAATTAGAAGCATGAAACAAAATGGATAAGTCAAATATTTCCAAAAGAAGGTTAATATTGAATTTTTTCCCTATCTTTGGATTTCCACATTATTTTGATTGTGTAAATTCAATATTCAACATTCATTTGAATGTTCTATTGCATAAGATTAAGTTCCTTATAATGTTTATGTTTCCCTGAAAAAAATAAACACTTTTATATTATATGAAGTATTTGAGATTTTTATAATATTATAAATATCTTATTCTCGTAATACTTCATATCAAGTTTCATTTAAATTTCATTATCATTGTATTCCCTGAGATCAGAAGTAATGATATAGAAAGAAGAATAATTCTGTTTCCCTATGTGGTATGAATTTAGTCATAAAAATGTTTTAGTTTTGATTATGTCAAAATTAATTCATTGTTTTCCTAGTTTGCATCTTTATGTGAATGAATGAATAAAAGAGAAACTGAATTGTTGTATCCATTTGTTTTATTAACATAAGCAGAAACTGAGCATATGAAACGAATATTTTTGATACACATAAAAGTCACAGGACTTTAATTTTGAATTTTGTTCTCGAAATGAAAGAACCCCTATCCCATGAAAATTATATTGATTCAAGTTTTTTAACATCTGTATTAAACACAGTATTGCTTTCAGATAGATTTTATTCATTTAGTAGATAAATATGATTCTTTGGAGTAAAATGAAAAAATACCTAATTCCCAGAAATCACCCTAAAGATAAAGCTATAACAAAACTACAGATTTCTTACTAATAAGAGTGTGCATTGTTCTGTAACTCAATAAATATATATTGGGTACCTAATACAAAGCAATATACAAGGTGCTAATAATAAAAACAATACAAAAGAGACATCACACCAACACTCCAAAACCTTACAAATCAGCATATTCTACTAAATTGGGCTTTGTGGGACTTTCTGAGTTATGAACATGTGACAAGATGATTGAGGTTTTAACAAACACATCAAAGTTTATAAAACTATGTGGTGTTTGGCTTTATGTAATGTGCATTTATTTTGAAGATGAAGCTAAAGTCATTTGCAGCTCTTCTTTTGAAAATTATTTTAGAGTCTATTTTACATTCTTTTAAATCTCCTGTGGTCTCAAATTTCAACCATTGGAGATAAATTTGAATTTATAAGTAATTAACAAACTGTAGAATTATGAAAATATTTTTAGCAACAAAATAGTAAATTTAAGCATATTTAAGTTTGAATTGGTTGGTTGATAACAGCATTCTCACTATTTGTACCCTCTACCCTCTACCTCTTTCCAGGAGAACAAGGTTATAGTATTCTTTGAGGCATCCACTATGTGGTCTCTAACCCAATTTAGGAATTTTTGTTTCCCCTTAGCTCAACTTGCCCTCTACAGAATAAATTAGAGTCATTTTATAAGCAACCTGCAGTTTCACAGAATGCAATATTCTGTCAGGATGAGTGTACTTATATGTTGATTATCTATTCTATCAACATGATAACATATTGAATAAAATAACTGAACAGATTAGAGGAAAAATGGGATTTTATCAAAATAATGCTCAATAGTTGTCATTATAGTAATTTACAAATTAGTCAACACAGCTTGGAGTTTTATGGGAATTCTTCCTGTGACCTTTAACCAAATGATAGTTGCTATGTTAAAGGGTCATGATCTGGATTCAAACCAACCTAGATTTGAATCTTCACTATATCATTTACTAGTTGTGTGACACTGAATACCTTTTTACTTAATCCTCTCATGACTCAGTTTCCTCATCCATAAAATGATCATAATTATACCTACATAATTGGGTTTTTCTTGGATTTAAATAAAAACAATATAAAGTACTTGAATAGAGCATGCCTCATTCAATCAAAGTCTAATCCATGCACTTTAGCTTTGGAGTGAAGCTTCTCTCATTCACTCAAAAATCTCTCTCCTGTCCTTTTATGCTCCTTCTCCTACATAATGTGTTTTACCTTTTATTTCAAGATAATTTATATCAGCCTATAAACATACCCTCTTTCCTCTCAGGTAAACAAAAATAATAAAAGTAGTAGTAATAATAATAACTCACATCTATGAGCTAATGCCTCTTTTCTCTGTGTCTTTCAACAGCAAAGTTTTCAGGTGTGAACCTTTTTATCACCTCTCAATCTTTCCCATTTCCCTCCAACTGGGCTTCTATTCCCATCACTAAGAAAATTGTGCAAATCCATGTCATCAGAAACCTCCATATTGCCAAATCCATATGACTCTGTACATCCCTTTTTCTAATCTCATAAACTTCTGCTTATCAACACCCAGAATCTGTTTCCTTAGGCCCCTTTAGTCAGTCATCAACAAGATCTCTACATTCTCAATCTCCCCTCTAAACTTTCAATCACCTTAAAGCATTAATTAAACCCAGTCTGTTAGTGATGACCCTGATTCCTTGAGGCCTCTCATAAAAGTAACTGCTTGCTCTCCCACTCCCCTCTCATCTCTGGACCTGGATTAGGGTAGGTGTCCCGTTGTTCTGTATTGGCATGACCAGAGAATGCCTCCACTGTTCCTTCCTTACACTTGAACCTGGAGGATGGCAAGTATTCTCCCTGTCCTTCCTAAAAACTCCTGTTGTTGAATCGGGGCCCGCTGCTCACCACTTACAAAATCAAATTTACAAATGTTGATAGAAAATAAAGTTGTCTTTAATCAGAATGCTGACAGTCTGGGGAGATGGTGGACTCAATGTCCCCCAAAAACCATCTCTGAAGATTCTGTTCAGCCATGAAGAGATGTAATCTCAATCACTGAGACAGGAAGTCAGAGTCATCACCATCCCCCACTCTGTGCAGGCACCTCAACTTCTTGTGATCTTCCTCTAGATGTTATCTTGTTCCACAGTTTGGTCACACAGTTTGTTCGAAAGATTAGTGAAGGGAAAGCTAGAGAAAAGATCTGGTCATGTGTTATTTACTTATTCTTAATTTCTACTTCTTTGACCTATGGAAAGAACTGACAAGTTAGTTAGGCAAAGCATTGTGTGATTAAGAGTTAGGCAAAGCATTGTGTGATTAAAAGATTTGAAAGGTGTGCCTGGGCTGGAAATGAGTAGAGCATGGGGGTGCCTGGTTAAAATTAGTTACAATATAGTTTTGCTAAAGTGACAAGAAAATGGGCTTTCTACTGAGGGTAGTTTCCTGCAAAGAGCTGCTTTACACTTCCAACTTTGAGTTACCTGTCATGAGATGAGATTAATCCTCCTTATTTGAGTCATCTACTGACCCTAAGTGTAACTGTCTTTAATTTCCTGAAGATTTTAGCTCAAGATTCAATGTCATTTTCTACAATATTTCTACTAACCTAATTTTGATGATTTCATTATACACACAGCTAATCCTTACAATAGAATGATTATTTTTCCATGTTATGCCTATTGCCATTGGACAGAATAGTCTTTGAAAGAACACACTCTACGAAGCAATGGTCTGAAGCTTACATGAGTCTTTAAACAGAAAATTACACATAACTTAGTTTTGAAAATAAAAGTGAAGGACTTCCCTGGTGGTGCAGTGGTTAAAAATCCACCTGCCAAGGCAGCAGACATGGGCTTGATCTCTGGTCTGGGAAGATCTCACATGCCACAGAGCAACTAAGCCCATGCACCACAACTACTGAAGCCTACGAGCCTAGAGCCTGTGCTCTGCGACAAGAGAAGCCACTACAATGAGGAGTCCGTGCACTGTAACAAAGAAGTAGAGAAAGCCCGTGCACAGCAACGAAGACCCAATGCAGCCAAAAAAAAGAAAAAAAAAAGTGAGATTTAACAAAACAAAAGGGGCTAAGGTGTAGAGGAATAAAGAGAGGAAACATGGCCTGAGAGAATAATATTTCAGTATTGTTTTCTTAAACAGATGTCTAAATATCTGTTTCTTAAACAGATGTCTGAGCAGATCTTAAAACCTTCATACAAACATTCCCTGACTCCCTCAATGAAAAGCCAATCAGCCTGCATTTAAAGTTCGAGTGTTCCATAATCAGGACTATCAATGGAACACTTCTCATACATTTCCTTATCTTACATTTTTTTGTGTGTCTTAACACAACTTCCTTACTGCATAGTATATATCATGCATGCTCATGAAGGCAAGGGAAGTGCATAACAGATATTTCATATCTCTCCTTTTAATAAATGAATAAGGGTGGGCTAATATACAAAATAAACCAAAAAAGGAGGAGAATGTAGTCTTTGTGAAAAGAAAAAAAGCTTTTACAAATAAAAGTATATAATCGTTGGGTATTGTGGACCTAAGAATGCCTCCTGCCATATCAGCAAACAAAGGATATTGTGGCCACCAAGGGGTCAACAGCAGCCACCCACAACAATGTACCCTGAGGATGATACAGGATGGGAAAGAACATGCTACTGTTCCCAGATAGCTGAAGTGCATATCAAAGGAATGATTTCAATGAGTCCAGACTCTTGCATCTTTCCACAGAAAAGTGCTAAATTCATTAACTTGAGATGTCTGGTTTTCTTTAATTAACAATAATCTTTTGTGTTCAAGCTATCTGGTTTTTGTTCAAAAACCCCTATATATCATTGCTTCTCCCTTCTCCCTTCTCAGAGCTATCTGAGAGCCTGCCTCCTGGGCTTGAGTCCTCAGAAAGTCCTCCAAATAAAACATAATTCTCAACTTTTAGGTTGTGCACTTTTTGTTTTCATTCTACAGTATACATCTTACAGGAGTAGGCATAGGGTTTGCTCCCATGGAATCCCAGGGTAAGAAGTAACAGAAACATTCTAGTTGTTCCCTTTAATTGTGGAAATGCAAATACTGAGGATTATAGATAGTAAGAGGTATATACCTATCACAGAGCCACAAGTCTGGAATGGAAACTCGGGGTCTTTTAATTCCTTACTTATTATTCTTTCCGCTGCACTTCTCTGCCTTACAATTATAATAATTATTGGCATCATTATTATACTTCGTTAAGTATATATGAAACTGTGTTTTATTAGAACCCTAAAATCTGTTCACATGTGTCTACACATTATTGTTTCCTGCTCATTTCACATTCTTGCCTGCTCATAAATTAATAGGTGCTTCAAGATGCATTGCTTGCCCCAGAACTATATTTGTATTCCTCAGTGCCCACATCTCCTTGCTGGAAAATTCCACTCATTAAGAAAACATCTGGTTCTATTAGAATAAGGTACTAGTGATTTGGTGTAAATTTTGTGATAAATTTCCATTTTTCTTCAATAATTTATTTTACTTACACAACTAAAAAAACACTGACAATTTTTAAATTCACATTTTACACAAAAGGTTGTTTTAACTACTGTTACAAAGACCACTCCAATATTCATAGGCTCTGAATAAATTTATTTAAATTGGTAATTATATATTTAAGTCCCTTTAACACAATTGGTTTGCTATTGCAACTGCTTACAGTGGTAAAAATTTACTAGAAGATGCTATAATCCAGAGAATAAAATTAAACTACAAACAGCACAGCTTGAAGCCCCAAGCTTTGAAAGCCCTATAGTTTTTCTGAAAACATTGTGTTACATGATATGTAACATGGTCTCATAATACAAAGAAATTAATATGTTATACAATCATGCCTTTTGTTCATATTATGTTTTTTTCTGTACATTGTCTTTGGTTTTAAATTTCATTATTTAAAACACCCTAGCACTTTTCTGGTGTCCTTGGACTTCCAAGTGCTGAGCCCAAGCTACTTTCATGGAATCATACCTAACTTCAATAACTGGGTCCTAACTTTACTGATAACATTGATGAGGTTCACAGTTACATGTGATTGATTTGCCATACACTTTGTAGTGCCTTTGTTGTGTACTCACTAAGAAACAAAGATGACAGAGACTCATCCTCTGCTCTCAGTTTGCTTACCAAACATAATTATGCAGGAGAAATTCCCTTAAACAAACCTAAACTTAACAAACTAACTCTCCATTCTCTTAAAACACATCTACTAATGTTTATAACATTGTGAAAGGTTGTGGTTAGTATAGCATCAGCCACACCTGAAAACATTAAAAATGCTGAATCTCAGGCCACCACTCTAGACCTACCAAATCAGAATATGCATTTTAACAATATCAGCAGGCAACTCCTATGCATGCTGAAATTTGAGAAGCACTGCCTTAGTATACCCACTTACTTCTGCTCCCTCTAGCTGGGTTGTATGCTCACCAAGTGTCAGTTGTATTTTATCCATATACACAACTGCTTACACCAATTGGTATATTTGTGTGTTCTTGTAATGCAAAATGATGAAATGAGACAAAAAGATAGTTATCATTTTTATGGACTAAACTGAATACTTTGTCAAGGTTCAATAAATGTGAATTGCTACTATACTTGTCATTGGATTATTTTTAGACAAACAACTATTAAAGAGCAGGAGAAAACTGTGCTATCTGGAAGAATTCTGAATTCCAATTGTTTCAGGTGCATTTAAGTCCCCACTTTAATTTAAATATACCAAAACAGGAAGTCACAGATGTTTCAGGAAACACAGCTTGAAACTCTTTGACCTAAATCAGAGCTGGTAAACAAATTGCATCTGTATAGTTTAAGTGAAGTATTAGTAGGGCCATCTCAGAAACCTGTAGGAGAAAAATAGTCAAATACTTTTCCAATCTTGCTTATATAATTCTTTGCACATACACAGTAGGCCGTAAATAACTGATTGCTAAGTGGGGATATGACATTCATGAAACAGAGTATGGCCAATGGAAAGAGTATAAGTGCAGTCCTGTATAATTCATGCATTCAACAAATACGTCTGGAAAATATCCGAGACATTGATGGATGCTGGAAATAGAATGTGAGCTAGATACACAAGTATCTGCCTTAAGAGAGGTTCCTACTGACAGATATAACCCTGTCAAGTTGCTGGCTGTCTTTGAAGCTCAAGCTTCTCCATACATTCTTATCTACTTCATAGAGTTTTGATGGTTATATGAGATTATGTGAAGTGTCTAGAAGTTCAATAAATCTCATACCCCTCCTTACCTTTGTTCAATATACAATGGAAATCATTGAAGTTTCTTGAAAAGAGGACTTCCTTGATCAGAGACGGTTTCTGGAAATCAATTCAGCTTAGGGAGCAATTAGTCTCGGTAAAAAGTAATAAAGACTGTCTTGTATTAAGGAGATATGGGAGACAATTTACAGTAAAAACTTACTTTTCCCAACTGAAAAGTTTCCCAACTAACCTATTTAGTTCATTCTGAAGTGTTAGTTCCCATTTCTACCCTACCAGCTCCACCCTCCAATGATCTGGGTAGCTTTATTCTTGACATACATTACTCATGCATGAGAACAAAAAGCAAATAAAATCTCTGGAGTATTTCTTGCACCTGGAAAGTCATCTACTATGTGATATTTTGAGAGAAATATTTTCTAAAAACTAAACTAGCCACATAGACAAGGTCCAATTATTTGTAGTCACACCTAAACAAAGTTTTCCACTGCTTTCTGTACCACAGTGGTCCACCTCACCTTCCACTACATGCTTCCAAATCCTATTGTCACTACCAGTGCCTTTCTCAAATCTCTTTCACTAGTTCTTATCTCTTCACAGGCTTTTTTACCATTAAATGGATTTTATCCAGTAATGGCAATAATCATCTCCTTACTGTGTATATAGTCATTAGAAAAGAAAGATATTTATTTCAATTAAGCCAAGTTTCTTAATGATTTAAGAACTATTTGAGAAATATAATTTATTTTATAATTCTGAGAATTTTAAGGAATTCATAAAACAAAAATTAATCTTTGTGTTTCTCAAGTTTTATTTTTAACTCTAGAAAGACTGAGTTCAACTTATAAAACATCTGTGATGCAAAATGCCCTGCTAGGTTATACAATGCTTATAATTCTGTGAAAACTTGAGCACACACCACTCTCACATACTCTGAATCCAGTCATTTCTTGAAACTTATGAGCCCAGTGGTTCCTCCATGTAACTGCTTCATCTATTTTCCATTTGCAGTCTCAGAGCAGGTAAATGGTTGTATCTACCTCCAATTCTGAATAATCAAAAGAATGACAAAATGGATCAACTCAAAAGCAGCATTCTTTTAGGAGTATATTAGTTATAATTAACAAATTATATCATAAATATTAGCTCAGCTGTTGTATTAAGAAGTGAGACAATATTATAGGAATGTGCTGGTCTGACAGACCTCGATGTGATTCCAGGCTTAATAAAAATACAATATTAACCAGGGAAAAAAAGTCACTTAAGCCTTCAAAAATTCAGCAAAATGGGCAATACTGTCACAGAGAGGTCTTTGAGGATTAAATGTGTAGTTCCAGGCACACTGTAGATTCCAAATAAACAATACTAATTGCTGTGATTTTATTTATTCCTTTTAACTGTTAATTATTTTATATTCTTATCTCTCCTCTTTTACTTTAGTCCTAATCTCTTAGCAGAAGAAAAGAGAAGAGGTTGATTTCCGTCTCTCTAACACAGTGTCAGAAACTCAGTATATTTCCAGTGTGTCTCAGCTTTATTTATCATGTTTCCTCCTTTTATTCATTTATAAAATATTTGAGCACCTGTTAAATAGTTAACCCTGTGCTTGTTGCCATCTGCTGTCCATAAAACAGAGATTTTTTTTCTATCATATTGCCTCAACACTAGCAAAATGAAATAAATTCCTGAAAAGAAAAACCCATTATCCATTTCACTTATGAACACATACACTACTATAGAACACACACACTACTACAGACAAAGTTTACCTTAGAGTGAGTGTAATCCACTGGATATATATGTAATCTAAGTGTGTGTGCTCTAGGAAACTCTTATATTCTCTTAACCCAGAAAAGCTAGAAGCAACTGTTACATGTCCAGGATTTGGTACAATGTGGTAACAGATGAAGGTACAAATATTACTGACGATTAAAATTTTCAGTAGGTACTAAGGTAGGTTTAACTACTGCCAAGAATACCAAAACACATAATGAAAGGTTTTTTCTATTTGTATTTTAAGCAGTCAGATGGTTAGAATAACAAACATATCACATATTTAAAAATATATCACAGATTTAAAAACAAATGTTTACGTGATAGTTATTACATCCTATGGTTAATATGAATCAAAACCAACTACCTCTGATTTAAATTATAACTTCATTACAATTTAAAAATTAAAAATGTAAGGTCAACAGAATAAAATTAACAAAAGCATAAAATGAATTTGTATGCTAAATAAAACTAAATTCATAAAGATTCACAATCAATTCACAATCAAAGCACTTTTCTAGGATTTATTTAAGAAATAATGCTAAATGATCATTTGCTCTCATAGTTTTTTCTTTTATATTGTTATTAGTATGGTTCTATTGAAGTCCATATTAAAGTAAATATTTTAAATATTAAAGTAAATATTTTAAAATTCAGCTCCACACTTGAATCTGCACATGTCATCTACTCATTCTCCACTTGATAGCAAATCATTCAAGTGAAAATACACTACCAAAATTCTGAGCAATTTGAATGCAAATTAAATCAATACAATAACGTAGAAGAATTTGCCCTTGGAAGGAGTGCATATTCAGGCAGCTGCTCAGGATCTTTATTTTGTTTAGTCAGTCTCTAGCAGTATAACTATATTCAAGGCATCTGTTGCAATCTCCATTTTCAAGTGTGAAGGAGCCCAGAGCAAGGAGACATAATGAAAAGATGAAAGTATTCCGAAAATTAAGCATTGGATATCAGGTTTCATTCTAATTCTAGTCAAAATAACACATTTGGTCATATAAAAATTATGAAATTCATTAGTGGAACTAAATAGGAAATGTTTTTATCTGTGCCAATAATTTGTTTATATAACTAGATTGAGTATGACTATAGTTGAAAAAGTATATTGTAGCCATAAAGGTTTTTTTTTTCAGAATATTCTATTGAATAATTCCAAAAGGAAAAGAAGTTATTCTAGGAGGTTCTTTTCAATTTATAGCTTTTCCTACGACAAAAATGAGCACCAAAGAAGAAATAGCACTACAAAATCAAATTCCAAACAAACATTAAGTAGG
Source organism: Delphinapterus leucas (assembly GCF_059928025.1). NCBI lineage: Eukaryota > Metazoa > Chordata > Mammalia > Artiodactyla > Monodontidae > Delphinapterus > Delphinapterus leucas. The sequence continues at coordinate 80,758,143 of NC_143135.1, read as the reverse complement.
AGCTAAAATGTTTTTTGAAACAATTTTTAGTGACTTCAACATTTTAATATATATCACCTATAAAGAATAGCAGTATGTAAAGAAAAAGATAAATGTACAATGTGATTAGACACACATACAGACTTGGACAATGAGTTCTGGGAACAAAGAGAAAAAAATGCCTAATTGTGCCTTAAAAATGTCAAGGTTCTTTGTCTGACTTACTTCAGTTAACATAATACCCTCCAGGTTCATCTACTTTATTGGAAATGGCAAAACTTCATTTTTTTATGGAAGAGTAATATCCCATTTTGTATATATATATATATATATATATATATATATATATATACCAGATCTTTATCCATTCATCAGTTGATGGACAAGATAGGGATATGTGATTAAGAGGTATGAACTACTACATATAAAATAGATAAGATATAAGGATGTAATATACAGCACATGGAACATAGCCAATATTTTATAATAACTGTAAATTGGATATAATCTATAAAAATATTGAATCACTATCCTGTACACCTGAAATTAATATAACATTATAAATCAACTATACTTTAATTTTAAAAATAAAAAATTAAAAATTCAGGATTCTTACAAAAGAGAAGATAGTTGAGCTGACAGGAGAAAAGAACAAAAATGACTCTCACACTTTCTTCAAAATTATGAAGACTGTGAAATACTCCAGAGGCTCCCAAAGTCCAGAGGCCACCAGTGAGGAATGAGTACTTTAGGGAGGTTAGACTCTCTTTGCAAACTAAAAAGGGGATAAACAGAGGTGGTGACTCCCTTATAAGTAGTCCAGACAAAGCTGTGGGATCTACCTGTAGGTCTAGACTACAGTTGGAAACATTTGGCTAACCCTATGGAAATCTTGTAAGACTGGGCAATGTGCTCATGAGCTATGGGCTTAGCACATGGGTGAGTTCTGACTATGCAGGGTCAATACCTATTTTAACTATCAATAACCAAATTGACAAAATGTATTCTGGATTCCTATCTTTGTTAGAACCAAGGATGAATACTCTTTCTTCATCTGTATACCAGTAGTGCTCCCCAAGGCCATGCATTTTCCCTGACTTTTTCTAAATTAAAATCCCTCTCTTCACTTCTCATAGCTTCAGCAACCTTTCAAAATTCCAGGAGGTGTGAGAGAATTAAACAGTACTTGCTACAGTTATTTTCTCCCTGGGATTATAGAAAAGAGAGCCAAGTCATCAAATTCAAGGCCAGAAAACAAGTCAAAATGTTCTTGGAGAATTGACTTTCAGGACAGAGGAAATTAGAGACATTAGGCAAAAATGTGCCAAGACAGAATCCAAAGTCAGATGGATTAGAGTAATCAAAGCCAAAGACAGACAGTATTGATAAAAAATAATTTAATCAGAAGAAAGAGTACAAGTATATATAAGGTTAGGTCTGCAGACTAAATCATGATCTGTTAAAAGTAGAGGATCTGTTCCAACCTCCTTAAAAAACAAAGTTAAGACACTTAGTTTAGAAAGTATGGAATCATTCTAGTTTCTGCTGGCTGATCTGATAAACAGTTGTGTTGATGATGGATATTTCACTTAGAAATAAATATATATTTGAACCCTTACTAAGTAATGTTCATTGCAGTAATTTCAAGCACAAAGGTAAGCAGAAATTTTGGGGTAAATGAGACTTTTCCATCCTTAAAAATCTGCATGTCATAGGTTGGAAAGTAGTAGTTCTCTCTGGGTGTCAAATTCCCCCATAGTCACTTAAGCCACGTAGGTTGGGATGGGAAGAGTAGAAGAGTAGAGTATACAGTAAACATTACCTAATGTTGATTTAAAACCACACTAAATAAATTGACTTACTAAGAGAAGATCAAGAAATCTATATAAACCACATGAGAACTGCTTTCTCTCTTGGCTCTGTTTTCACCTCACCAAGGGTTACCTCATTCCCCAAATAACATTCAGTTGACAATAAGGAGCAGGGGAAATGATCCTATTATACAGTATAAACAACAAACTAACTAACTTATTTAGCTGTATGCCACCCACATAAATTCTTAGTTCCAGATAAATGAAATATAAATGCGTTCTCTTTAATATTCCATTTAATTTGTATGTCCAAAAAAACTAAGGTGTTACTTTGAAACAACACATTTCAAGAGTATTGAAAAATAGCCTAAAACTGTTATATTTGTTTTTTAAAAAGTTATGATATAACTATTCACTTCTGTAGATACATGTTCATGAGAAATGCATACACAACCTATAAGTCAAAGAAATTCCATTTAATAACACTCAAGTGAAAGAAAGGACTAGAATTACGGCTGGGCAATGTCTCAACTTTCTCCAAGGTGATTCATTAAATTTATGGGATGAATGGCCATTTTGTGGAAATTTGCAAAGGAGCCCTTTGAGATAAACTGAGACTACTGGCAGGAGGACAAATCTACCAAGTCAGAGAAACCATAGGTAAGGGAGGAGGGGTGGTTGGAGAAAGCCTACATTTCCAAAGGCCACAGAGATTATGGACAACACCTGGGTTATCTGAGGAGAGCATGATTCATGGGTGGCAGGAAAATAAAAATAAACTTTGAGTCACAGAGTTCTGCTTTGATTCCTGAGTATGTAGATGTTAAATTACATCAGTATGATTAGTTCAGCAATAATTACCACTCAGTTTAATGAGAACCAGGATCTCTTGTTAATTCATCTTCCTTTCTCTAATAGATAATTATTTTCATATCTACCTTTTGAATAGATTGCATTATACTATCCCAATTAATTACCTTAAGAAGAAAGAATAAAACCTCTACCAAGAGTGTCTAAAATAAAAGCTACATTTTACAATATGTATAGGGAGATACCACACCAAAGTTTAATGTCTACCAGGGCTGTGTTGTGGTCCAGAAATAGAGGTTTTGTGGGGCTGAAAGATTATCCACTCAGGGTGGAGTTCTAAAAAATATAAATAAAATGACAAATGCAAAATTATATATATATATATATATATATATATATATATATATGTACATTTAGGAAAAAAAGATAACAGCAAATTACCTATTTTAAAAGCTGACAAATATATCATCAAAAATTCCAGAAAATAATATAATATTTTATTAGTTAGTTGTCTAATACCCTCTATACTACTCTTTCTTTCCTACAGTTTTCTGGCTGAACACTCTTGATCTTCTCTTCGAAAATGATGATATCACAATATAGTTTTCTATAGAGAAAATAAAAAAGATAATTTAGCTATTCTTCAGTATGGCTAATTGTCATTTGTTTTTAGTTATTGATAATTTAGAACATTAGCCTGAAATTAAGACATAAACAAGAGTAATTCAAAAGCATTTCAAATTGCTGCTGCAGTGTATTGAACTACATAATATGGAAATTACTCTTATGCTACATATATTGATTTATTGATGATTACGTGTGAGAGTTTTATTACTAGAACTCTTGCTTCTTAAGATAATTTAATTTCATGGTGATTTTCCATGCCTGTTTTTTCTGGAAGTACCAGGCTTCATCACGAAAAAAAAAATGTGTCAGATATACTAAGAAGCAATTCTATTCTGTATATTCAGATATACAGAAGCAATTTGTATTGCTCTGTACAAATACAGAGTTTGTGTTCTAGAAACAAAATTATACTTTCTTTCAAAAATGCCCATATAAAAAGTATGATACATTTATATTTTTTATTAATTTTTTATTGAGGTACAATTGATCTACAATACTATATAAGTTTCAGGTGTACAACATAGTGATTCACAATTTTTAAAGATTATACTTCATTTATAGTATTATAAAATATTAACTATATTCCCTGTGCTGTACAATATATCCTTGTAGTTTATTTATTTTATACATAGTAATTTGTACATCTTAACCCTGTAATCAAATTTTGCTCCACCACCCTTCCCAACCTCACTGGTAACCACTAGTTTGTTCTCTGTATTTGTGAGTCTGTTTCTTTTTTGTTATATTCACAAGTTTGTTTTATTTTTTAGATTCCACATATAGATAACATATAGTATTTGTCTTTCTCTGTCTGACTTATTTAAATAATAAGTCCATCCATGTTGTTGCAAATGACAAAATTTCATTCTTTTTTATGGCTGAGTAGTATGGCATTATATATATATACAAACAAAACATTCATTATTCATTTGTCTGTTCATGGACAGTAGGGTTGCTTCCATATCTTGGCTATTGAAAATAATGCTGCTATGAACATTGGGTGCACGTATCTTTTCAAATTAGTGTTTTCATTTTCTTCAAATATATACCTAGAACTGGAATTGCTGGATCATATGGTAGTTTTATTTTCAGTTTTTGATGAACCTCTATATTGTTTTCCACAGTGGCTACAAATATTTACATTCCCACCACCAGTGAGCACATGTTCCCTTTACTCCACATCCTCACACATTTTTTATTAATAGTGTTTTTGATAGTAGCCATTCTGACAAGTGTGAGGTAATATCTCATGGTGGTTTTGATTTGCATTTCCCTGATGATTAGGGATGTTGAGCATCTTTTCATATACCTGTTGGCCACTTGTATGTCTTCTTTGGAAAAATGTCTATTCAGACCTTCTGCCCAGTTTTTAATAGGGTTGTTTGTTTTTTTGATATTGATTAGGAGGGGCTGTGTATATATTTTTGATACTAAACCCTCATCAGTCATATCATTTGCAAATACTTTCTCCCATTCAGTAAGTTGTCATTTCATTTTGTTGATGGTTTCTGTTGCTGTGCAGAAACTCTTAAGTTTAATTAAGTCCCATTTGTTTATTTTTGCCTTTGTTTCCTTTGCCTCAGTAGGCAGATCAAAGAAAAATATTGCTTGAGTTATGTCAAAGAGAGTTCTGCCTATGTTTTCTTATAGGAATTTTATGGTTTCTGGTCTTACATTTACATCTTTAATCCATTCTGAGTTTATTTTTATATGTCGGGTGAAAAACTGTTTTAAGTTCATTCTTTTCCATGTAGCTGTCCAGTTTTCCTGGGACAACTTACTGAAGAGTTGTCATATATTATGACATATATGGTCATATATTATTATTGGTCATATATTAATTGACCATAAGTGCATGGGTTTACTTCTGGGCTATATATTCAGTTCCATTTATCTATATGTCAGTTTTTGTGCCAGTACCATGCTGTTTTGATTACTATAGCTTTGCAGTGTAGTCTAATAACATAGAGCATGATACCTCCAGTTTTGTTCTTTCTCAAGAATGTTTTGGATATTTGGGGTCTTTTGTTTTTCCTAGTTCTGTGAAAAATAGAAATTTATTTTTTTTTTCCTAGTTCTGTGAAAAATACCACTGGTATTTTGATAGGGATTGCATTGAACATGTAAGATTGCCTTGGGTAGTATGGTCATTTTAACAATATTAATTCTTCAAAGCATGAACAGGGTCTATCTTTCCATGTGTTTGTGTTGTCTTCAATTACTTTTATCAGTCTTATATTTACTTTTCAGAGTACAAGTCTTTTATCTCCCTGAGTAGGTTTATTCCTAAGTATTTCATGATTTTGATGTGATTATAAAGGGGTCGTTTCCTTTATTTCCCTCTATGACAGTTCATTGTTAGTGGGAAGAAATGCAACAAATTTATTTTTCTTTTTTTCTTAATTTTTAAATCTTATTTTATTTATTTTTTATACAGCAGGTACTTATTAGTCATCAATTTTATACACATCAGTGTATACATGTCAATCCCAATCGCCCAATTCATTACACCACCACCCCACCACCCCGCCGCTTTCTCCACTTAGTGTACATACGTTTCTCCTCTACATCCGTGTCTCAATTTCTGCCCTGCAAACCAGTTAATCTGTACCATTTTTCTAGGATCCACATATATGCGTTAATATACGATATTTGTTTTTCTCTTTCTCACTTACTTCACTCTGTATGACAGTCTCTAGATCCATCCATGTCTCAACAAATGACCCAGTTTCGTTCCTTTTTAAGGCTAATATTTGTTCCTTTTTAAGCCTAAGAGTAATATTCCATTGTATATAAGTACCACATCTTCTTTATCCATTCGTCTGTTGATGGGCATTTAGGTTGCTTCCATGACCTGGCTATTGTAAATAGTGCTGCAATGAATATTGGGGTGCATGTGTCTTTTTGAAATATGGTTTTCTCTGTGTATTTGCCCAATAGTGGGATTGCTGGGTCATATGGTAATTCAATTTTAGTTTTTTAAGTAACCTCCATACTGTTCTCCATAGTGGCTGTGTCAATTCACATTCCCACCAACAGTGCAAGAGGGTTCCCTTTTCTCCACACCTTCTCCAGCATTTGTTGTTTATAGATTATCTGATGATGCCCATTCTAACTGGTGTGAGGTGATACCTAATTGTAGCTTTGATTTGCATTTCTATAATAATTAGTGATGTTGAGCAGCTTTTCATTTGCTTTTTGGCTATCTGTATGTCTTCTTTGGAGAAATGTCTATTTAGGTCTTCTGCCCATTTTTCCATTGGGTTGTTTGTTTTTTTAAAATTGACCTGCATGAGCTGTTTATATTTTTTGGAGATTAATCCTTTGTCCATTCATTCATTAACAAATATTTTCTCCCATTCTGAGGGTTGTCTTTTCGTCTTGTTGATGGTTTCCTTTGCTGTGCAAAAACTTTTAGATTTCATTAGGTCTCATTTATTTATTTTTGTTTTTATTTCCATTACTCTAAGAGGTTGATCAAAAAAGATCTTGCTGTGATTTATGTCAAAGAATGTTCTTCCTATGTTTTCCTCTAAGACTTTTATAGTGTCCGGTCTTACATTTAGGTCTCTAATTCATTTTTAGTTTATTTTTGTGTATGGTGTTAGGGTGTGTTCTAATTTCATTCTTTTACATGTAGCTGTCCAGTTTTTCCAGCACCACTTATTGAAGAGACTCTTTTCTCCATTGTATATCCTTGCCTCCTTTGTCATAGATTAGTTGACCATAGGTGTGTGGGTTTATCTCTGGGCTTTCTATCTTTTTCCATTGACCTATGTTTCTGTTTTTGTGCCAGTACCATATTGTCTTGATTACCGTAGCTTTGTAGTATAGTCTAAAGTCAGGGAGTCTGACTCCTCCAGCTCCATTTGTTTCCCTCAAGACTGCTTTGGCTATTCAGGGTCATTTGTGTCTCCATACAAATTTTAAGATTTTTTGCTCTAGTTCTGTAAAAAATGCCACTGGGAATTTGATAGGGATTGCATTGAATTTGTAGATTTCTTTGGGTAGTATAGTCATTTTCACAATATTGATTCCTCCAATCCAAGAACATGGTATATCTCTCCATCTGTTGGTATCATCTTTAATTTTTTTCATCAGTGTCTTATAGTTTTCTTCATACAGGTCTTTTGTCTTCCTAGGTAGGTTTATTCCTAGGTATTTATTCTTTTTGTTGCAATGGTAGATGGGAATGTTTCCTTTTTTCTCTTTGAGATTTTTCATCGTTAGTGTATAGGAATGCAAGAGATTCCTGTGCATTAATTTTGTATCCTGCATCTTTACCAAATACTTTGATTAGCTCTAGCAGTTTTCTGGTGTCATCTTTAGGATTCTGTATGTATAGTATCATGTCATCTGCAAACAGTGACAGTTCTACTTTTTCTTTTTCCACTCTGTATTCCTTTTATTTCTTCTTCTTCTCTGATTGTCATGGCTAGGAATTCCATAACTATGTTGAATAATAGTGGTGAGAGTGGACATCCTTGTCTTTCTCCGGATCTTAGATGAAATGCATTCAGTTTTTCACCATTGAGAATGATGTTTACTGTGGATTTGTTGTATACAGCCTTTATTATGTTGAGGAAGGTTCCCTCTATGCCCACTTTCTGGAGAGTTTTTTATCATAAATAAGGTTGAATTTGTCAAATGTTTTTCTGCATTTATTGAGATGATCATATGTTTTTTATTCTTCAATTTGTTAATATGGAGTATCACATTGATTGATTTGCGTATATTGAAAAATCCTTGCATCCCTGGGATAAATCCCACTTGTTCATGGTGTATGATCCTTTTAATGTGCTGTTGGATTCTGTTTGCTAGTATTTTGTTGAGGATTTTTGCATCTATATTCATCAGTGTTATTGGTCTGTAATTTTCTTTTATTTGTAGTATCTTTTTCTGGTTTTGGTGTCAGGGTAATGGTGGCCTCATAGAATGAGTTTGGGAGTGTTCTTTCCCCCGCATATTTTTGGAAGAATTTGAGAAGGATGAGTGTTTGCTCTTCTCTAAATGTTTGATACAATTCACCTGTGAAGCCCATTGGTCCTGGAATTTTATTGGTTGGAAGAGTTTTAGTCACAGTTTCAATTCTAATACTTGTGATTGGTCTGTTCATATTTTCTATTTCTTCCTAGTACACTCTTGGAAGATTATACCTTTCTAAGAATTTTTCCATTTCTTCCAGGTTGTCCATTTTATTGTCATAGAGTTGCTGTAGTAGTCTCTTAGGATGCTTTGTATTTCTGCAGTGCCTGTTGTAACTTCTCCTTTTTCCTTTCTAATTTTATTGAGTCCTCTCCCTCTTTTTCCTGATGAGTCTGCCTAATGGTTTATCAATTTTGTTTATCTTCTCAAATAACCAGCTTTTAGTTTTACTGATCGTTGCTATTGTTTTCTTTGTTTCTATTTCATTTATTTTTGCTCTGATCTTTATGATTTCCTTCCTTCTACTGACTTTAGGTTTTGTTTTTTATTTTTTCTATGGGTAAGGTTAGGTGGTTTATTTGAGATTTTTCATGTTTTCTGAGGCAAGTTTGTATCACTATAAACTTCCCTTTTAGAACTGCTTTTGCTATGTCTCATAGATTTTGGATGTTGTGTTTTCATTTTCATTTGTCTCCAGGTACGTTTTGATTTCCTCTTTGATTTCTTCAGTGATCCATTGATGGTTTAGTAGCATATTATTTAGCTTCCATGTGTTTGTATTTCAGCGTTTTAGTTTTTTGTAGTTGATTTCTAGTCTCATAGAATTGTGGTCAGAAAAGATGTTTGATGTGATTTCAATTTTCTTAAATTTACCTAGGCTTGTTTTTTGGCCTAGCATGTGATCTTTCCTGGAGAATGTTCCATATGCACTTGAAAAAAGTGTGTAGTCTGCTGGTTTTGGATGGAACGTTCCAAAACCAGAAGAATACACACTTTTTTAAAGTGCATTATAGAAATTATAGAACATTATATGTATATAATGTTCTATATGTATGTGTGTGCATATCCATTTTTATCTAATGCGTCATTTAAAGCCACTCTTGCCTTATTAATTTTCTTTCTGGATGCTCTGTCCTTCGATGTAAGTGGGGTGTTAAAGTTCCCTACTATTCTTGTGTTACTGTCAATTTCTCCCTTTCTGTCTGTTAATATTTGCTTTATGTATTTCAGTACCCCTATGTTGGATGCATATATATTTACAATTGTTATGTCTTCTTAGATTGATCCCTTGATCATTATGTAATGTCCTTATTTGTCTCTAGTATCAGTCTGTTTTAAAGTTTATTTTTTGTGGTATAAGTCTTGCTACACTGGCTTTCTTTTGATTTCCATTTGCATGGAATACCTTTATTCCATCCCCTCACTTTCAGTCTGAATGTGTCTCTAGGTCTGAAGTGAGTCTTTGGAAAGTAGTATATATATAGGTCTCATTTTTGTATTCATTCAGCCACTTTATGTCTTTTGAATGGAGCTTTTATTCCATTTATATCTTAGGTAACTACTGATGTGTATCTACTTATTGCCATTTTGTTAATTGTCTTGTGATTTTGTAGGGTTTTTTTCCTTCTTCTTTTGTTCTCTTCACTTGTGATTTGATGACTATCTTTAGTGTTATGTTTGTATTCCTTTCTCTTTTTCGTATGTGTATCTATTATATATTTTTGATTTTTGGTCACCATGAGGTGTGTATATAGCAATCCATATAAATACACGATTGCTTTAAGTTGCTGGTGTCTTAATTTCAAATGCATTTCAAGAACTCTGTATTTGTACTCTCCTCCCCTCATGATTTCTGTTTTTGACATCAAATTTTACATCTAATTGTTTTGTGTATCTCTTAACTGCTTATTGTGGATATCAATGATCTTACTTTTTTTGTCTTTTAACATTCCTACTCACTTTGTACGTGTTTAATTTATTACCTTTACTATATATTTGCTTTTACCCATGAGGGCCTTCCTTTCATAATTTGCATGTTTCTAGTTGTGGCCTTTTTTTTTTTCATTTCAAGAATTTCCTTTTAATATTTCTTTAAAAATTTGTTTTTTTATGTAGACCATTTTTAAAGTCTTTATTGAATTTGTTACAATATTACTTCTGTTTTATGTTTTGGTTTTTTGGCCATGAGGCATGTAGGATCTTAGCTCTCCAACCAGGGATTGAACCCACACCCCTTGCATTGGAAGGTGAAATCTTAACCACTGTACTTCCAGGGAAGTCCCAGTCTTTTTAATATTTCTTGTAAAGCTGGTTTGGTGGTGCTGAAGTTAGCTGTAAAACTTCTGATGTTTCCATCAAATCTGAATGAAGGACTTGCTGAGTAGAGTATTCTTGGTTGCAGATTTTTCCCTTTCACTTTAAATATTGTGCCACTAGCTTCTAGACTGCAGAGTTTCTGATGAAAGTTCAGCTGATAGCCTTGTGAGAGTTCCCTTGTATCTAACTTTTTGCTTTTACTTTGCTGCTTTTAATATTTTCTCTCTTTATCTTTAATTTTGACCATTTAAATTACAGTGTTTCTTGCTCTGGTCCTCTTAGATGTCAGTTTCCTTTCCCAGGTTAGGGAACTTTTCAGCTATTATATCTTCAAATATGTTCTCTGTCCCTTTATCTTTCTTTTCTCTTTCTAACCCCTACAGTGCTTGATGTTTTCTCAGAGGTCTCTTAAATTGTCCCTGTTTGTTTTTATTCTTTTCTCTTTATTCTGTTTATCTTCACTTATTTCCACTACTCTTATCTTCTACCTTGCTGATCTGTTCCTCTGTATCATTTAGATGACTATTGATTCTTTCTAGTGTACTTTTCATTGCAGTTACTGTATTCTTCATCTTTGATTGGTTGTTCTTTATCTTTTCTAAACCTTGTTAAAAACTTCTTAATTCTTATCCTCTTTATACATCTTCTCCCTAAATCTTTGGTCATCTTTAAGATTATTACTTTAAACTCTTTCTTAGGTAAATCCCCTATCTCCACTTCACTTAGTTCTTCTTCTGTGGTTTTATCTTGTTCCTTTGTTTGGAACATGTTCCTCTGTTGCCTCATTTTACTTAACTTGATGGTTTTATTTTTATGTATCTTGTAGGTTGGTTACTGTTTTCAATCTTGGATAAATGTCTTTTTGTAGGTGATGTCCCATGCACAAGAGCAGTGCACTCCCTTCTTGTCACCAGAGCTATATGCTATAGGGGTGCTCCCTATGTAGGCTGCATGGTTCCTTCTTGTGGCAGGCTGACCACTGTGGGTAGTCTGGTAGGTCTGGATAACCCTCAGTCCAGTTTGTTGCCAGCCCCTGCCTTGTGCAAGGCTGTTGGCCACTGGTTGTCAGGGCTAGGCCATGAGGCAGCTGGCTGCAGATCAGAGGAAGTCATGGGGCTAGTGCTGATTCACTGGTGGGCAGAGTTGAGGCCCAGGAGGTCCCAGGGCTAGTGCTTTCCCACCAGTGGATAAAGCCAGGTCCTAGGGTTTGTAACTGTCCACTGGTATGATGATTTGTGTCCTGGGGTCTGGCTGCTAGGCCTAGGGTTCCCAGAGCTGGTGGTTGGGCCGATTCCTGACACAGCAAGCTGCAGGGTCTGAGGTATCCTGAAGCTTGTGTTGGCCTACTGGTTCAGGGAAGGTGTGGCCCAGCTTGTTTCAGGGCTGCTGTTGGCTTTCTGGTGGGTGTGCAGGGTCCACAGGCTGTGGGGTTTTGGTTGCCTGGGGGTTGGTGTCTGCCTGCTGGTAGGTAAGACTGGTCCTGAGTCTAGGACAGGCTCATTGACTGGCAGAGCCAGGGATCCTAGGGCTTGTATCTGTCCACTGGGGTCTATGGCTGTAGAACCTTGGGGCAGGGTCCAACACCAGTGTGTGGGGCCAGGTCCTGGGCCTTCTAGTGAGCAGGGCCATGTCCAGGGGCAGCCGTAGTCTTGGTGGGTCTTAAAGAAGCTTGTCTACTGGTAGGAGGGACTCTGTCCCTGCCCAGTTAGTTGTTTTGCCAGAGGTGCCTTAGTACTGGTATCTACAGGATATTGGGGAAGAGGGGCAGTGGTGGGTCCTGAGGCTAATAAGCTAGAGAGAGGATTCCAAGATAATGTTTGCCAACAGTCAGTGTCCACATGCTACAACAAGCTCCAAAAATTGGCTTCCACTAGTGTCTATGTCCCCAGATGAGCTCTAGTTGACTCTTGTCTCTCTGGGAGATGCTCTAAGATCAACAGGTGGGTTTGACTCAGGCTCCTTTCAAACTTTACTGCTTCTGCCCTGGGTCCCAGAGCATGTGAGATTTTGTGTGCACCCTTTAAGAATGGAGTTTCTATTTCCCATGGCCCTCTGGTTCTCCTGAATGTAAGCCCCACTGGCCTTCAAAGTCAAATGATCTGGGGGCTCATCTTCCTGATGCAAGACCCCAAGACTGGGCAGCACAATGTGGAGCTTAGTTCTCTCACTCCTTTGAGAGAAGTTCTGCAATTGTAGTTATTCTCCTATTTGTGGGTCAACCACCTGGAGACATAGGACTTGACTATATTGTGACTCTGCCCCTCCTACCCATCTTGTTGTATTCTTTATATCTCTAGTTGTAGAAGATACTTCCTCGTAGGTTCCAATTTCTTCTTCAACAATTGTTCTGTAAATATTTATCATTTTGGTGTGCCTATGATGTCTTTTTCAATGTCTTTTTATTCCTCCATCTTGACCAGTCTCTGTTACTTTTATAAACACTGCTGTATCAAATACATGGATAAAAGCAGGAAATTTCCATTTGAGTAGTTGTCAATGAGAAACTTTCCACATATATTTTACACATCTGATGATTGGGGAAATTTTATGTAGACCAGCTTCTGGCACAAACATTTTTAAACCTTGTTTCACTTCCACTACCAATAACCTTCTGGTACTAAGTGTCATGAGACACACTTGAGTCAAGATATAGCATCTGGCTCTATGATTTCTTGTCATAAATCTGGACATGATATCAGAATGAAACTATTATTACAATAGAAAACCAATTATAAGTTACCCACACATTTATATTTCTTTTGTGTAGATCCAGCTTTCTATCTGATATCATTTTCCTTCTGCTGGAGGGATCTCCCTTAACATTTCTTATAGTGAAGTTCTGCTAGTGACAAATTCTTTCACCTTTAGATGTCTAAAAATGCCTTTTTAAATCTTTATTTTTTAAAGATTTCACTGGGTAAATTATTCTAGCTTGCTTGCAAAAATAAACTCTTTTATTTCTCTTTTGTCATATTGCTACTCTGGTTTCTGGTTTGCCTTGGTTACCCTGAGCTTATATTTTACCCATCTGTTGACTGAAAGAATTTTCCGTAGGCCAGTTTCTGATACATGGATTTCAAACCCTTTGTTTTTCTTCCACCATGTATAAACTTTTAGTACTGAATATCTTTTGTCATTCTTCTCTTTATTCCTCTGTACACTGTGCAATGTATCTTTTTTCTTGTGGCTGACTTCAAGATTTTCTCTTTATCAGTGGTTTAGAGTAATTTGAGTAACATGTTCCATTTTCTTTTTGCTTGAGTTTCTTTGAACTTCTTGAATCCATGAGATTATGTGGTGAACCAAATTTTCAGTTACTGTTTCTCCAAGTATTTTTTCTAGTTTTCCTGTTCTTGGACTCCAGTCATGTACATTAGACTGCTTGAGGGTTCTCTGAAGCTCAATGAGACTTTCTCATTTTTTAAAGTATTTTTGTATCTGTGTTTAATTTTGAATCATACCTATTGCTATGTCTACGAGCATAGGCATATGAGTCTTCATAGACTCACGAATCTTTTGACCCTTTTTAAAATCTTCTATACCTTTCCTTAACAAACTCATGCTTTTTTTTTTTACCTGAGTACCTGGAATATATTTATAATTTCTTGAATATCCTTGTCACCTAATTTTATTATCTGTATCATTTTTTAATATGATATCATTTTTAAGTTTTATTTGGCACATGTCATTGTGTAAGTTTAAGGTGTACGGCAAAATTACCTGAGTTACATATATTGTGAACTGATTACCACATTAAGTTTAGTTAACGTCCATCATCTCATATAGATACTAAAAATAGAAAAAGAAAGTTGTTTTCCTTGTGATGAGAACTTCTAGGATCTACTCTGTTAACAATTTTCAAATATGCCATACAGCAGTATGAAGTATAGTCATCATGTTGTACATTACATCCATAGTACTTAATTATCTTATAGTTATAAACTGGAAGTTTGTACCTTTTGACCTCCTTTATTTAATACCACCTCCCATACACCCCTGCCTTTGGTAACCACATATCTGATCTCTTTTACTGTATTTTTTTTTAATTCCACATTTAAGTGAGATCATTTACTATTTGTTTTTCTCTGTCTGACTTATTTCACTTAGCATAGTGCCCTCAAAGTCCATCCATGTTGTCACAAATGGCAGGATTTCCTTCTTTTTCATGGTTGAATAATATTTTATTATATCACAGCTTTCTATATCTATTTGTGTGTCAGTGGACACTTAGGTTGTTTCCATGTCTTGGCTATCATAAATAATATGAAAATGGGGGTACAGATATCTCTTTGACATACTGATTTTGTTTCCTTCAGATATATACCCAGAAGTGGAATTGTTGGCTCATAAACTGGCTCTTATTTTTAATTTTTTGAGAAACCTCCATACTGTTTTCCATAGTGGCTGCACCAGTTTGCAATCCTACCAACTGTGCACAGCAGCTCCCGTTTCTCCACATCCTTGCCAGTGTTGTTATCTCTTTTTTATAATAACCATTATAATAAGTGTGAGGTAGATCTATGTCATTTCTTGATTTCCTCATTATTAATGTATTTTTCTTTCTTTGCATGCCTTGTAATTTTTCACTGGATGCTAGTTATTATGAATTTTACTTTGTTGATGCTGGACATTTCTTGTGTTCCTTTAAATATTCTTCAGCTTTGTTATGAAATAAAGCTATGTGGAAATCTTGTTTTTTCAAGGCTTTCTTTTAAGAGTCATTAAGCTAAACCACAACAATTTTTATTCCAGGGCTAATTTTGTTACACTGTTGAGACAATATCTTCTAAGTACTCTAATTGATGTCTTGTGTATTACAAAGCTCCCTTTCCCCATAATGGGTCTTAAAGAACAGATAACAGAGCCAGGGTTAACCTAGCTCTCTTGGGAAAAGTTAACATTTGGGAAAGTAACTGAGGATGTATTTAAGAACTAAAATAAATGAGTTTGAATTGCCACAAGTTTAGGAGATAAAATATGGAACACACTTGGCCATGCTTTTTAATGAAAGAACGGGCTCATCTGAAGTATATATTGATATTCTAATAACACTATTAGAAGTGTTATATATTGATATACATATCAATGTATATTGATATTCTGAAGAAGTATATATTGATATTCTAATAACACTATTCTGTTTTTCCTTACTAAAGTACTGGTGAAAGCCTTTGGACAGCATAAACACTATTCTGTTTTTCCTTACTAAAGTACTGGTGAAAGCCCTTGGACAGCATAAATTAAGTCTTAATCTAGCCTGGATTAATTTTTAGTTTGGCTCAAGAGCATCTATTGAGTGCTTACTATATGTCAAGTACTGTACTTGATGGCTTTGATTACAAACTGAAAAATGTTTAGTCTCTCTCCTCATGAAGTTTCTAGTCTTTTTCATTTAAATAATTAACACATGTAAATATTATGACAGTGCTTGCCTCATAAGTACTATCTGTAGGCAATAGCAATGGTAGCATGACAAGCAATGTTGGTAGTTGTACTATATGCTCAAGTTCTGTTAATCTTCTCTTCTTCTCCTATACTGCTTTTGACCAAGTTGACAGCACTGAGATTTTCTTTTAATGTTTTCTCTTACATATTCCAATATCAATTACTTATGCAGTTTCATTATACCAGTTTTTCCTTGCATTCATATTCAGAGATGGGCAATTATTTTCTGTTCCTTTTGGTAAAAGGAATAATTTCCTGGGGCTTCCCTGGTGGCGCAGTGGTTGAGGGTTCCCCTGCCGATGCAGGGGACGTGGGTTCGTGCCCCGGTCCAGGAAGATCCCACATGCTGCGGAGCGGCTGGGCCCGTAAGCCATGGCTGCTGAGCCTGCGTGTCCGGAGCCTGTGCTCCACAAAGGGAGAGGCCACAACAGTGAGAGGTCCGTGTACCACAAAAAAAATAAAAATAAAAATAACTTCCTGGATGTGATCTGAGATGAAATAAATTCCTGAATCTCCATCCTTAGGGAAAAATAATAAATGAAATATAATTCAACATACTCCAATTGATTGGATCAGCTCAAGGGTACTACAGTATTTGTCAGCATTAGTACTTTTACTATATTTTATTCAAGACACTGAAAATCAGGGTACTAAGGCAATCCTGATAACTAGGTCATGAATGTTCTCAATCACCTAGCTTCTCTTTCACTTCTTCCAGTTCTCTCTCTCTCTCTCTCTCTCTCTTTTTTTTTTTTTTTTCTGTTGCATCCATTAACTCTTGTGGAATTATGGGCTATAGAAGACTGTAACAGTTTCTTGACAGAGGTATTTATTTGTAATTCTTCACACTATTCCGAGGAGTAGGACAGCACAAATTCAGTTTATTCCAGTCCTTTGGAATCTTCACACTGAGGTTGGCCAGATGTTGTTGCCTTGGAGAACTACTCACACCTAGTAAAGTTCTTTTTTCTCTTATGCCCACTGTTTCATAGAGAAGCCAAAATATAATATTTTTTTTAAAAAAAAAGGGATGTGTGGAAAATTTTTCCAAGATTCCATGGCAAGTTACATTATTCCTTATGAAATATCAATGACCTAAAAATTATCTCTTAGATTACTTCAGAGGAAATACAAATACCTCTTACTATTTAAATGCCTGTTGTTCTGAATCTGGATAGAGCAAGTTTGTACTGTGAGAAAAACTATAGCTCCCCATGTGTTTCTTCCTAAGTGTCAGAGAGCCAGTAACAAAAACTTGGTGAGTCCTTTTCCTCCACAGAATCTTATCTCAGAAGCTAAAACTACTAGGCTCTTGAGATCAGATAGCAAGGGATGCCTTTATCTCTATAGCATGAACAATCAGGAGAGAAATTATCTAATTTTTTTCCTAACACTATGATTTTCTGACATGCTCAAATGCTAATATTGAAATTAAAGCTATAAGTTATACCATAGCAAAGCAGTTTCTGAAAAAAATATATATTAATAAAATGGTGATTTTCAAGTTTTCTTCAACGATTGTTTCAATGGACATTAAACGTATGGCTTGATTTACATAGCTTTCCAACAGCCTTCATTGGGGTCAACCTGCCTGCTGTCAGAGCTGGTAAAGAAAAACACAATCCAAAGTATGTGTGAGTCTACTGATTCAGTTGACTCTGTAGCCTACAGGTGTGAGATGTCACTGCACACCCTGGAGGTGCTATTTTCTTTGTCTCATCACCAGCTGGCAAATGATGCTTGAACAACTGACAAGAGAGACCAGCTGCAGGGTCTCTACAGAAAGAAATCTATCTTTGTCTTTTTCAGAGATTAACTGAGTTAAGAGTCTTTCCCAGGTGATGAGATAGGTGTAAAACAATGGAAATTACAAACATTTTGTCAAAAAATTATGTTTGCTATTATAATGGCCTTTACACACATCTCTTTGATTCCTTTCATGCATTTTACTATTTGGTTGGGACTACAAAAACACTAGTTTAGACATATCCTTCCTCAGAGAAGAAAACTTCATAGCCTAGGCCGTGCTATAATTTTTTTATGATGTCTACTCCTCATTCTCTCAGTTTCACACATCCCATCCCCTAAATAGCATCTTCTATCTTCCTGCTTGCTCCTCCTTGTACACCAACAAGTTTTTGAGCCTCATCCTTTTAACAAAGATGTATAACCCATTAATGCTACTATTATTTTACTATCCCTCATCCTTCTCCCATCCTTGTTTCTCTCCTTGTACAGCTAAGATTCCATCTCTTGTTTCTCTCTCTGTTGTTATGTTAACTTGGTAACAGCCCAACCCCTGGTTAAATACAACTTTCCATTTAATCTTTGTTTGCTCCAGGGCAGTGGAAACATTGCAGAAAAACATAATTATGCTCATTGGTCTCACTTCAAATAGGAATCCTGCATGAGACCAAATGAACACCAAGTGGGCCCCTAGTGCTATTCAGTAATCATGCTAGTAGTTCAGTCAATTTTCCACTCTCCAAGATGAGAATTAAATACCTTCTTATGTCTCCAAATACTTCATACATCTCCTCCTCTAGCCTCATTCTCAAATAATAATTATGTTTTTGCTTTCACTGAGAAAATAGTAGTAATCAAAAGAGAAATTCCACAAGATCCCCACAACCACATATCTGCCCACAAGAATTTATACCTACTGTGCAGTCACTCCTTTTTCTGTAGATAAACACTCCATTTTCTAATCCAATGCTAACCACAATATCTGTGCAATGGATTTAAAACATCACTTCTCACATAATCAAGGGTATCACTCCAACAATCTACTGTCATTTTCTCTGCATATCCAATTTCTTCCTCTTTCTACTGGATTATTCCTATCAGTATACAAACATACTGTTATTTCATCTATCTTAAAAGTTAAAATGCACACACTCACACTTTTGACCTTAATTTCCCTGCAGCTGCCACTCAACTTCTTTATTCCCCTTCACAGAAAACACCTGGAAAGAGTAGTCAGTACTGAATTCTCCACTTCTTATCTTCTCATTCTTTGTTGAATCTACTCCAATTAGGCTATCATTATACCACTGTACAAACCAGCTTTTACCAAGTTATCGAGGATCTGCATGTTGTCTAATAAATTAATCATATTTAATCTTTCAGCAAAATTTAACACAGTTGATTACTCTATTCTTCTTGACATAACTTCTTTACTTGGCTCTCTTGATACCTTCTGCCTACATCGCTGGCTTCCTCTTTTAAGCCTCCCTTACTAGTCCTTCATAAACTTCACAACATCCAAATGTTAGACTTCCCAGAGTTCAGCCTATGTACCTCTTTCCTTCTTTTTTACCATTTATGTCTGAGTTACATCATCCAGTCTCTCACAGGGTTACTGTCTTTCACAATTCCAGTGGTCTTAATTATTATGATATTCCATGTGAATACTATTCTGAGGAACTAAAAGTAAGTGGTACCTCTTAAAAGTATGCAGTGTGGAGGAACTTGTTTCATAACGTCACCTGCACCTTGACAGTTCCCAAATGAATAAATTCAGCCTGAGTTCCCTGACTGCTAAACTCATTACTTGCCCAAAACTTATTTGCCATCTTTATTTGGATATCTAAGAAGTAACTCAAATTCTATATGCAAAAATAGCAAAAGCCTGATTGCACAGCACCCCAACATATGCCTCTCCTGATCCCTAAATCCTACTCTTTACAGAGTCTTCTCCATCACAGTAAATGGAAATTCCACTGACAGATGTTCAGGCCAGAGTATTGGAGTCATTCTTGACACCTCTCTCGAGTCTCTCCCACTATGCATTTAATCCTTCCATAAACATGTCTTCTCTATCTTCAGCATATATTTACTTCTTACCCTACCACCTGCTACCACCCTGGTCTGAAACACCTATCATCAAGATTTTCATAATGGTCTCCTAATAATCCTTTACTTCCTCCCTTGCCTTCTTATAGTACTTTTAATAAAGCAGTCAGAGCTTTCATATATAAATCAGATAATATCACTCCTTCACTCAAACTCTTCGAAAGCTCTCCAGTTTACTCAGTATTAAATATAATGGTCTTACAACATCCTCTAAAGCCCTATATATTCTTTACCCCTACTACTTCTCTGACCTCATGTAAAACCACCCCCTTCCTCACCCATTACTACACTACAGCCACACTGGCCTTCTTGCTCTTCCTCACATGAACTCCACAAACTCCTGTCTAAGGACATTAGTACCTGAGACTTTCTTTACCTAGTACATCTTCCTCCAGCAATCCACACAGCCCACTCCCCCTCCTCCCATCAAAATTTGGCTCAAATATCACATTATCCTGGCAGCCTTGCAAAATTGTAATACAGTTCCTCCAGCCTGCCCCCTGGAACTCCCAGTTCCCAAATGGGCCCCTTTATCTTGCATAATTTTTCTTCTAAGTTGTTGCATGCATGTATGGGGGTAGAGAAAATGAATTCTTTATCTCCCCTAGATTAGTTACACATTTCTGTATAACTAAATACACCAAAATTTAGCAGTTTAAAATAACAAACATTTTATTATCTCATAGATTATATGAGGTAGGAATCCAAGCATTGTTTCTAGTGTCTCAGGCTCAGGGATCCTCAGAGTCTGTAATCAAATTTTTGGTGAGGACAATGGTCATCTCAAGGCTTAACTGGAGGAGGAGGCATTTCTAAACTCAGTCACTGCTGGCTGGCCTCAGGTCTTCACTGGCCAGTTCCTTACCACATGGGCTTCTTTATAGTAAAACTTACTACAAGGCAGCTAGCTTATCTCACACTGAGAAAGAAAATGAGAGAAAATAAGCAAGATGGAAATCACAGTATTTTTGTAACCTAACCTTTGATGTGACACCCCATCACTCTTGCCATATTCTATCATTAGAAGCAAATGACTAAGTCCAGCCCACACTCAAGGGTGAAGGGATGGGTGGAGTCAAGATGGCGAGCTAGAAGGACACAGAATTCATGTCCCTGCAAAACTAGGACACCTAAGAAAATAGGAGGAGCCCCCAGTGACTGGGTAGGATGTGGGGCATGGGGGGGAGTGAGGGGGAAGGAAAATGGAGATGGGATGGGACTGGTGCCCCTGAGGGCTGGCTGGGGGAGGGTAAGGGATCCTATGCCCTAAAGGGGAAATTGGGGGACCATTGGGAGGGCAGAGAATCAAATGGGAGCATGGCTAGTTTTCCCCTGCTCACATGGGCCGCCAGGAGCCTGCTGAGATCCCAGGCCTGATACTCTGCCCACCTCGGCCCCCTACAGCCGTGTGGGTCCTGACGGAATGGGAGGGAGGGAAGGGGAACCAAAAGTAATGCCCAGTCCTTGGGACCAGCACTCCTCAAGGGTGGCTGGGGGAGGGGAGGAGTTCCTACCCAGCAGGACCCACCCATGCTTAGGTGTCCAGCGGGGATTAGGGAGACCCTTGGGGAGATGGCGGTGGGGTGCAGAGGAACAGAAGGGAATGCAGCCAGCACTTTCCCTGTCCAGTTAGGCACAGGGGAGCCTGTTGGGCTCTCGCCTAACCCTTGCCCTCAGAGCCTCCCTCCTGCTGCACAGAACCCAAGCCCCGCCTCTACACCTCCACCTAGGGCCCTATGTCTACACTTGGAGACCCCTTCTGAGACCCCCTCCAACATGCTGGGCCTAAACCCCACCTACACACCCTCATCCAGGGCCTTAGCTCCAAACTCTGGGACTCTACACTCTGGAGGCCCTCCTTTGGACATGCTGCCTTTCCACTTCCAATAGACCCCAGGGAATATTAATTGGAGTGAAGCCTCCCAGAGGTCCTCATCTTGGCACCAAGACCCAGCTCTATCCAACTGCCTGCAAACTCCAGTGCTGGATGCCTTAGACCAAACAACCAGAAAGACAGAAAAACAGCCCCACCCATCAAAAAAAAAGAAATGACAAAAAAAAAAATGTTACAGGCAAAGGATCAAGGTAAAAACCTACAAGACCAAATAAATGAAGATGAAATAGACAAACTACCTGAAAAAGAATTCAGAGTAATAACAGTAAAGATGATCCAAAATCTCAGAAGAAGAATGAAGAAAATACAAGAAATATTTAACAAGGATCACAAAGAACTAAAGAGCAAACAAACTGTGATGAACAACAAAATAAATGAAATTAAAAATACTCTAGAAGGAATCAGTAGCAGAATAACTGAGGGAGAAGAATGGATAAGTGAGCTGGAAGATAAAATTGTGGAAATAACTGCCAAGGAGCAGAATAAAGAAAAATGAATGAAAAGAATTGAGGACAGTCTCAGAGACCTCTGGGACAACATTAAATGCACCAACATTCGAATTATAGGTGTCCCAGAAGAAGAAGAGAAAAAGAAAGAGTAAGAGAAAATATTTGAAGAGATCATAGTCAAAAACTTCCCTAACAAGGGAAAGAAAATAGTCAAGTCCAGGAAGCGCAGAGTCCCATACAGGACAAAACTAAAGAGAAACATGCCGAAACACATATTAATCAAATTATCAAAAATTAAATACAAAGAAAAAATATTAAAAGCAGCAAGAGAAAAGCAATAAATAACATACAAGTCAATCCCTGTAAGAGTAACAGCTGATCTTTCAAGAGAAACTCTGAAAGCCAGAAGGGAGTAGCAAGACATATTTAAAGTGGTGAAAGGGAAAAACCTACAACCAAGATTACTCTACACAAGCAAGGATCTCATTCAGATTCAATGGAGAAATCAAAAGCTTTACAGACAAGCAAAAGCTATGAGAATTCAGCACCACTAAACCAGCTCTAAAACAAATGCTAAAGAAACTCCTCTAAGCAGGAAATACAAGAGAAGAAAAAGATGCACAAGAACAAGCCCAAATCAATTAAAAAAATGGTAATAGGAACATACATAGTGATAATCATCTTGAATGTAAAAGAATTAAACACTCCAACCAAAAGATACAGACTGGCTGAATGGATACAAAAATAAAACAAAACCCTTATATATGCTGTATACAAGAAACCCACTTCAGACCTAGGGACACATACATACAGAAAGTGAGGGGATGGAAAAAAATATTCCATGCAAATGGAAATCACAAGAAAGCTGGAGTAGCAATACTTATATCAGATGAAATAGACTTTGAAATAAAGACTGTTACAAGAGATAACGAAGGACACTACATAATGATCAAAGGATCAATCCAAGACAAAAACATAGCAATTATAAATATGTATGCACTTAACATAGAAGCACCTAAATACATAAGGCAAATGCTAACAGCCAAAAAAGGAGAAACTGACAGTAACACAATAATGGTGGGAGAATTTAACACCCCACCTACACCAATAGACAGATCAACCAAAATGAAAATAACTAAGGAAACACAAGTATTAAATAAAACAATAGACCAGGTAGACTTAATTGATATTTTTAAGACATTGCACAAAAAAGAGGAAGAATACACTTTCTTCTCAAGTGCAAATGGATCATTCTCCAGAATAGATCACACCTTGGGTCACAAATGAAATCTTGGAAAACTTAAGAAAACTGAAATCATATCAAGTATCTTTTCAGACAAAACACTATGAGATTAGAAATCAATTATAGGAAAAATACAGTAAAAAACACAAAAACATGGAAGCTAAACAATGTGTTGCTAAATAACCAAAAGATCACTGAAGAAATCAAAGAGGAAATCCAAAAATACCTAGAAACAAAGGACAACAAAAACATGATAATCCAAAACCTATGGGATATAGCAAAAGCAGTTCTAACAGGGACATTCATAGCAATTCAAACTCACCTCAAGAAACAAGAAAAATCTCAAATAAACAATCTAACCTTACACCTAAAACAACTGGAAAAAAAAGAACAAAGAAAACCCAAAATTAGTAGAAGGAGAGAAATCATAAAGATAAGATCAGAAAAAAATGAAAAAGAAATGAAGGAAAGATCAAATACAACTAAAAGCTGGTTCTTTGAGAAGATAAACAAAATAGATAAACCATTAGCCAGACTCATCAAGAAGAAAAGGGAGAAGACTCAAATCAATACAATTAGAAAGGAAAAAGGAGAAGTAACAACTGACACTGCAGAAATACAAAAGATTATGAGAGATTACTACAAGCAACTCTATGCCAATAAAATGGACAACCTGGAAGAAATGGACAAATTCTTAGAAATTCACAACGTGCCAAGACTGAATCAGGAAGAAATAGAAAATATGAACAGACCAATCACAAGCACTGAAATTGAAACTGTGATTAAAAATCTTCCAACAAACAAAAGCCCAGGACCAGATGGCTTCACAGGCGAATTCTATCAAACATTTAGAGAAGAGCTAACACCTATCCTTCTCAAAGTCTTCCAAAATATAGCAGAGGGAGGAACACTCCCAAATTCATTCTATAAGACCACCATCACCTTGATACCAAAACCAGACAAGGATGTCACAAAGAAAGAAAACTACAGGCCAATATCACTGATGAACATAGATGCAAAAATCCTCAACAAAATACTAGCAAACAGAATCCAACAGCACATTAAAAGGATCACACACTATGATCAAGTGGGGTTTATTCCAGGAATGTAAGAATTCTTCAATATATGCAAATCAATCAATGTGATAAGCCATATTAATAGATTGAAGGAGAAAAACCATATGATCATCTCAATAGATGCAGAGAAAGCTTTCAACAAAATTCAATGCCTATTTATGATAAAAACGCTGCAGAAAGTAGGCATAGAGGGAACTTTCCTCAACATAATAAAGGCCACAGATGACAAACCCACAGCCAACATCATCCTCAATGGTGAAAAACTGAAACCATTTCCACTAAGATCAGGGAGAAGACAAGGTTGCCCACTCTCACCACTCTTATTCAATATAGTTTTGGAAGTTTTAGCCACAGCAATCAGAGAAGAAAAGGAAATAAAAGGAATCCAAATCAGAAAAGAAGAAGTAAAGCTGTAACTGTTTGCAGATGGCATGGTACTACACATAGAGAATCCTAAAGATGCTACCAGAAAACTACTAGAGCTAGTCAATGAATTTGGTAAAGTTGCAGGATACAAAATTAATGCACAGAAATCTCTGGCATTCCTATACACTAATGATGAAAAATCTGAAAGTGAAATCAAGAAAACACTCCCATTTACCATTGCAACAAAAAGAATAAAATATCTAGGAATAAACGTACCTAAGGAGACAAAAGACCTGTATGCAGAAAATTATAAGACACTGATGAAAGAAATTAAAGATGATACAAATAGATGGAGAGATATACTGTGTTCTTGGATTGGAAGAATCAACATTGTGAAAATGACTCTACTACCCAAAGCAATCTACAGATTCAATGCAATCCCTATCAAACTACCACTGGCTTTTTTCACAGACTGGAATAAAAAATTTCACAATATGTATGGAAACACAAAAGACCCCGAACAGCCAAAGCAATCTTGAGAACGAAAAACAGAGCTGGAGGAATCAGGCTCCCTGACTTCAGACTATACTACAAAGCTACAGTAATCAAGACAGTATGGTACTGGCACAAAAACAGAAACATCAATGGAACAGGATAGAAAGCCCAGAGATAAACCCACGCACATATGGTCACCTTATCTTTGATAAAGGAGGCAGGAATGTACAGTGGAAAAAGGACAGCGTCTTCAATAAGTGGTGCTGGGAAAACTGGACAGGTACATGTAAAGGTATGAGATTAGAACACTCCCTAACACCATACACAAAAATAAACTCAAAAAGGATTAACGACCTATATGTAAGGCCAGAAACTATCAAACTCTTAGAGGAAAACATAGGCAGAACACTCTATGACATAAATCACAGCAAGATCCTTTCTGACCCACCTCCTAGAGTAATGGAAATAAAAACAAAAATAAACAAATGGGACCGAATGAAACTTCAAAGCTTTTGCACAGCAAAGAAAACCATAAATAAGACCAAAAGACAACCCTCAGAATGGAAGAAAATATGTGCAAATGAAGCAACTGACAAAAGATTAATTTCCAAAATTTACAAGCAGCTCATACAACTCAATAACAAAAAAACAAATAACCCAATCCAAAAATGGGCAGAAGACCTAAATAGACTCTTCTCCAAAGGAGATATACAGACTGCCAACAAATACATGCAAACAATGCTCAACATCATTAATCATTAGAGAAATGCAAATCAAAACTACAATGAGATATCATCTCACACCAGTCAGAATGACCATCATCAAAAATCTAGAAACAATAAATGCTGGAGAGGGTGTGGAGAAAAGGGAACAGTCTTGCACTGCTGGTGGGAATGTGAATTGGTACAGCCACTATGGAGAACAGTATGGCGATTCCTTAAAAAACTACAAATAGAACTACCATATGACCCAGCAATCCCACTACTGGGTATATACCCTGAGAAAACCATAATTCAAAAAGAGTCATGTACCAAAATGTTCCTTGCAGCTCTATTTACGATAGCCCGGAGATGGAGACAACCTAAGTGCCCATCAACGGATGAATGGATAAAGAAGATGTGGCACATATATAAAATGGAATATTACTCAGCCATAAAAAGAAATGAAATTGAGATATTTGTAATGAGGTGGATAGACCTAGAGTCTGTCATACAGAGTGAAGTAAGTCAGAAATAGAAAGACAAATACTGTATGCTAACACATATATATGGAATTTAAGAAAAAAAAATGTCATGAAGAACCTAGGGGTAAGACAGGAATAAAGACACACACCTACTGGAGAACGGACTTGAGGATATGGGGAGGGGGAAGAATGAACTGTGACAAAGTGAGAGAGAGGCATGGACATATATACACTACTAAACGTAAGGTAGATAGCTAGTGGGAAGCAGCTGCACAACACAGGGAGATCAGCTCGGTGCTTTGTGACTGCCTGGAGGGGTGGGATAGGGAGGGTGGGAGGGAGGGAGATGCAAGAGGGAAGAGATATGGGAACATATGTATATGTATAACTGATTTACTTTGTTGTAAAGCAGAAATTAACACACCATTGTAAAGCAATTATACCCCAATAAAGATGTTAAAAAAACAATAAAATAAAATAAAATTAAAAAAAAAGAAAGAAATGAAATAGAAACAAAGAAAACAATAGCAAAGATCAATAAAACTAAAACCTGATTCTTTGAGAAGATAAACAAAATTGATAAACCTTTAGCCAGATTCATCCGGAAAAAGAGGGAGAGGACTCAAATCAATAAAATTAGAAATGAAAGAGAGATTACAACTGACACCACAGAAATACAAAAGATCATAAGAGACTACTACACTACAAGCAAAAATATGCAATTAAGACAGACAACCTTGAAGAAATGGACAAATTCTTGGAAAATACAACCTTCCAAGATTGGACCAGGAAGAATTAGAAAATATAAATAGACTAATTACAGGTAATGAAATTGAAACTGTAATTAAAAATCTTCCAACAAACAAAAGTCCAGAACCAAATGCCTTCATAGGTGAATACTATCAACAATTTAGAGAAGAGTTAACACCTATCCTTCTCAAACTCTTCCAAAATATAGCAGAGGGAGGAACACTCCCAAACTCCTTCTATGCGGCCACCATCACCCTGATACCAAAACCAGACAAAGATATAACAAAAAAAGAAAATTATAGACTAATATCACTGATGAAAATAGATGCAAACATCTGCAACAAAATACCAGCAAACAGAATCCAACAACACATTAAAAGGATCATACACCATGATCAAGTGGGATTTATCCCAGGGATGCAAGGATTCTTCAATATATGCAAAACAATCAATGGGAAACACCATATTACATTAAAGAATAAAAACAATATGATCATCTCAATAGATGCAGAAAAAGCTTTCGACAAAATTCAACACCCATTTATGATAAAAACTCTCCAGAAATTGGGCATACAGGGAACCTACCTCAACATAATAAAAGCCATATACAACAAATCCACAGCAAACATCATTCTCAATGGTGAAAAACTGAAAGCATTTCATCTAAGATCAGGAGCAATACAAGGATATCCACTCTTGCCACTATTATTCAACATAGTATTGGAAATCCTAGCCACAGCAATCAGAGGAGAAAAAGATATAAAAGGAATACAAATTGGAAAAGAAGTAAAACTGTCACTGTTTGCAGATGACATGACACTATACATAGAAAATCCTAAAGATGCCACCAGAAAACTACTAGAACTAATCAGTGAATTTGGTAAAGTTGCAGGGTACAATATTAATGCACCAAAATTGCTTGCCTTCCTATACACTAACAATGAAAGATCTGAAAGAGAAATTAAGGAAACAATCCCATTTTTGCAATTAATAGAATAAATACCTAGGAATAAACCTACCTAAGGAGGCAAAAGACCTGTGCTCAGAAAACTATAGAACACTGATGAAAAAATCAAAGTTAACATAAACAAATGGAGAGATATACCATGCTCTGGGATTGGAAGAATCAATATTGTGAAAATGACTATACTACCCAAAGCAATCTACAGGTTCAATGCAATCCCTATCAAATTACCAATGACATTTTTCACAGAACTAAAACAAAAAATTTTACAATTTGTATGGAAACAAAAAAGACCCCGAATAGCCAAAGCAATCTTGAGAAAGAAAAACGGAGCTGGAGGAATCAGGCTCCCTGACTTCAGACTATACTACAAAGCTACAGTAATCAAGACAGTATGGTACTGGCACAAAAACAGAAATATAGATCAATCTAACAGGTTAGAAAGCTCAGAGATAAACCTATACACATATGGTCACCTTATCTTTGACAAGGGAGGGAAGAATATACAATAGAGAAAAGACAGCCCCTTCAACAAGTGGTGCTGAGAAAACTGGACAGCTACAGGTAAAAGAATAAAATTAGAACACACCCTAACACCATACACAAAAATAAACTCAGAATGGATTAAAGACCTAAACGTAAGGCCAGACACTATAAAATTCTTAGAGGAAAACATAGGTAGAACACTCT
Organism: Delphinapterus leucas; assembly: GCF_059928025.1. Taxonomy (NCBI): domain Eukaryota; kingdom Metazoa; phylum Chordata; class Mammalia; order Artiodactyla; family Monodontidae; genus Delphinapterus; species Delphinapterus leucas. Next base: position 80,729,264 of record NC_143135.1, on the reverse strand, counting down.
ATGATATAAATCACAGCAAGATCTTTTTTGACCATGCCCCCTCCTAGAGTAAGGGAAATAAAAACAAAAATAAATGGGACCAAATAAAAATTAAAAGCTTTGACACAGCAAAGAGAACCATAAACAAGATGAAAAGACAACCTTCAGCATGGGAGAAAATGTTTGCAAAGAAAAAACTGACAAAGGATCAATCTCCAAAATATACAAGCAGCTCATGCAGCTCAATATCACAAAATACAAAAACCCAATCCAAAAATGGGCAGAAGACCTAAATAGACATTTCTCCAAAGAAGACATACAGATGGCCAACAAATGCATGAAAAGAAGCTCAACATCACTAATCATTAGAGAAATGCAAATGAAAATCACAATGAGATATCACCTCACACTGGTCAGAATGGCCATCATCAAAAAATCTACAAACAATAAATGCTAGAGAGGGTGTGGAGAAAGGGGAACCTTCCTACACTGTTGGAGGGAATGTAAATTGATCCAGTCACTATGGAGAACAGTATGGAGGTTTCTTAAAAAACTAAAAACAGAACTACCGTATGACCCAGCAATCCCACTACTCAGCATATACCCTGAGAAAAGCATAATTCAAAAAGAGACATGTACCACAATGCCCATTGCAGCACTATTTACAATAGCCAGGACATGGAATCTATCTAAATGTCCATCAACAGATGGCTGGATAAAGAAGATATGGCACACATATACAATGGAATCTTAGCCATAAAAGGAAGGAAATTAAGTTATTTGTAATGAGGTGGAAGGATCTAGAATCTGTGGTACAGAGTGAAGTAAGTCAGAAAGAGTAAAACAAATACTGTATGCTAAAGCATATATATGGAATTTTAAAAAGCAGCACTGATGAACCTAGGGACAGGGCAGGAATAAAGACACAGAAGTAGAGAATGGACTTGAGGGCACGGGGGGAAGGGGAAGCTGGGATGAAGTAAGAGAGTAGTATTGATGTATATACACTACCAAATGTAAAATGGATGGCTATTGGGAAACAGTTGCATAGCACAGGGAGATCAGCTCGGTGCTTTGTGATGATCTAGAGGGATGGGATAAGGAGGGTGGGAGGGAAGCTCAAGAGGGAGGAGACATGGGGATATATGTATACATATAGCTGATTCATTTTGTTGTACAGCAGAAACTAATACAATCTTGTAAAGCATTTATATTCCAATAAAGATGTGGGAAAAATAAATGGGTGAATTGATTTCATAATCAGATAACTTCCAGGAGGTAGAGCTCATTGGGGTCCACTTTACAGGCTACCAAGCACATCCTCTACTAGAATATAAGGTCCATATTATTTTTACTGCTATATACCAGAGCGTAGAACAATGCCTGGCTACAGAGTAATCACCTGTTAATCATATGAATTAAGTTACTACTCTCCCACTGCTTTCTTGCCTAAGCCTTCTGTTCCCACTAAAATGAGAAGATACTTTCTGTGGTGTCTTAGATTTAGAATTTTGTACATGCCTATACCCCCACTGAGAGTTTTCTCCTTCCAACCCTAACATGTTATGAGTCAGTCCAGCACTTCAGAGCTCAGGTCAGATCATGCCACCACTACCCCCACCACCTTCCCTCCAAATCCCTATGACTCTTTCTAGCTTCTCTGAGCTCATGTGGTGCCTGTACCACATAGCTTTGTGGTTACTTATTCTTTCAGACTCTGAGCTTCTTGATATCAAATACCATGTGTTCACCCAGTATAAGCCCAGCCAAGGTTGGTGCAACATCTGTCTATATGGCTGTCATAGAAACCTGGCAGAGTCCCTTGCCACACATATTAGTGTCAAATATGTTATTGGTTTCACTCTTGTTATTTCCTGTTTCCACTAAATGTTCTGTATGTATTTGCTGAGTAACTGAATTCAAGTCCTTGAATCATTTATGAATGAATGGCATGAGCCTCTGTTTTCCTTTTGACACTGAGATTTATGTTGGCCAAATGTCATGACTCTAATTTTAATTCTAAAATGGAGTTTTCTGCCACTCTATACATCTCCTTTCAAGTGGAAGAGTGGTCAGAGAGAAGGCAGGAAGAACAGGAGGAAAAATAGAGGCAGACTAGACATAAACTGAATTAGACAGCAAAGAGCACTGGACATTAGCTTTCCCAACAGTAAAAAAGATGAAGCAGGCAGGGGTGGTATAGGATATGAGTAAATTTCCTTTATGTTCTGAATTCCTAAGTCTTCAAAGGTGGGCTCATTTGGAGTGTCTTCAAAGCAGCTGAAATTGCCTGGACCCCCATTTTCTTTGAATTTCACCTGCAAATTCTTAGGCGCAACAACAAGGAGGGCTCAAGCCAGACTAATCCAGGGTGCTCATTAACTACATCATCTACAGAAACTAATTGCTCTGTGCCTCTGTTTCCACCCAGTATTGCTTTATGTAGAGAGAGTAATCCAAGCTCTTGAGTCTTCCCAGCCATAGGGATTTGTTATCCAAAAAGATACTCTTCAGAACACAGAATTCAAGATTATTCATGTAAGCCAGAATAATAGGGATCATTTTCCTAATTTTACAAGATTGTTTAGAAGGCAGTAATAATAAGTGGATGCTTTTTTATGACATGGCAAGAATTAGTATAAAGTCAGGCTAAGGATTTTATGAAGACATACCACAGCTGCCATATTTGTCATGTTGACCTAATTATCAAAATATTGTCTTCCCTTGGCCCAACTACAGCAGTCCAATAAAGTTGCTGCCTAACGTTTCTAGGGTTCAATAAACCTCCTTTGCCTGAGTCTTGGAGAGCCAACAGATGACACCTGGTTCATCTCAAAATTTGATATGAATCCAAAGTTGCAATCCAGCTAGATTAGTGCATGTTCTACAGAAGGATGGAAGAAAGAACAGAATTGGAGCCATATTTTACTGCCTCTCTGGATGTACGTAGAATACCTTCTAGGGAGAAAGTTTTCAGGCTATTTTAGGATACTCAGGTTGTACAAACATATAAGACTGGGCTCAGAATCAAACCAAAAGTTAAAACAGATTTTTGAGTAGGATAAGAGTTCTCATTAGAAGTACAGCAAATGAGTCTTATACCTAAAATAAGCATATAACATTTTAGTAGCTTGATGTTTCAAAGGTCAATAGGCAGTGCCATATGGTGTGTGTGTGTGTGCATGTGTGTGTGTGTGTGTCTGCACATGTGTGTGCACATGCACACAGGCCTGCATGCCTTAAAACAGCAAACTATATTTGCATCCTCTGATCCATTAGCTCTGACAGCAGTAAACAATTTACAGAAGCTTAAAGCTTATGGATTGCGGGGTTGATTTGACTTAAAGGCAAAAGATTTGCCCAGAATTTTGCGTGTTTTGATAAAACATTTCAGAGTTTCCCTCAGTGTACTCAGCAGCATTTACTGCAGGTGCTGGCAAATCACAGTGGGCAATTCTTACTTAAATATGTATAGGATTAAATGGCCTTTCTGCTCACATGCTATCCACTTTTCTGCTTATTTGTTTGTTTTCTCAGCTGCCCAGAATAGTGAAAATATACACCAAAGTTTTAGTTTCGGTTTTGTTTTTTCTGGAGAGTCAACTACATCTTAGTGATAGCAGTGGTCATGACAGATAACATGGTAATGATCCAAACTTTATCTGACTATGCTGGAATCCTGTTCAATAACAAAGAAATTCATATACATTGCTCAGCTCAAGGCTGTGGACTGCACAGGTTGGGTGGGTACACGATGGCTGTGATTTGGGGAAATAATCATTTTCATGACAAAGGAGGATGAGTGTTTCTTTCTCTTGCCCTTGCTTTATTTTGCCATTTTCTTTTTCTTTGAATGCTACTTACTCAGATCCATGCTCCAATCAAGGCTTCTTTATAACGCTTGTCTGTATTTGTCAGAATAAGGTCATGTATTAGGCTAGTAAGAACTAGCTATTTACGGCACTAATTACTTTTTAAAGAAAACCTCAAAAGAGAGACAAACCAAATCATCTCTACTTGTGTTTTTCATTTCTATTTATTTTTTATTGAAGTATACTTGATTTACAATTTTGTGTTAGTTTCAGGTGTACAGAAAAGTGTATATATATATATATATATATATATATACACACACACACACACACATTTTTTCAGATTCTTTTCCACCGTACATCATTACAAGATATTGAACACAGTTCCCTGTGCTATACAGTAGGATCCTGCTGCCCATCCACTCCATATATAGTAGTGTGTAAATGTCAATCCCCAAATCCCAATTCACTCCCCGCTTTTCTCCCTTGGTAACCACAAGCCTGCCCTCTGTCTGTGAGTCTATTTCTGCTTTGTAAATAAGTTCATTTGTGTCATTTTTTTAGATTCCATATATAAGTGATGTCATACAATATATGTTTTTAAATTTAGAAGATGTAGAACCTGTAAGATCTGTGTAAAGAAGAGAATTCAGGGAGACAAGGCAATCTCAGCATTTTCTAGCTTATACCATCTCTCCCCAGAGAGGAAAGTAATGTGTTTATGACCCTCTTCTTATATATTAAATATATTTTTCAAATATTTAGGAAATGTTCAGACTCTTGAAAAATTACATCTAACAGGAAAAAAAGTCCCCAGAAATATATCTATATATAGATATATATAGAGAGATTTTTTTTCTGGTGTAAGTGCAAAGAAAACCACCAGAGTTGAATGCACAGTTTGGTGGGATGGAAATAATCAGGCAGACAGGCCAAGAGTTTAAAAATTCTGGTTTTAGATGTCAGAACAACATTAGAAATCATTAGTAGAATGAGTCTAGGTTCCAGGTATGATCATTTAAAGAAAAAGCAAGATCACCTTGACTCCCTGTTAAACATACCTAAAGATACCTATGCCAACTAGATTTTATTTTGTTAGAAGTCTTTCCAACTCAAGTAAGCTATGCAAATTGTAGCTATAGTGCACAAGAACAGATGAGCCATGGAGTAGAGAGCCTATACATTTCTACCTTATATTAGTAATGGCATATTGTATACACACAGCCAACTCTTGATCCAGACATAAATGCACACATTTTTATAGATCACCAGAGTGATTGATGTGACAAAATCCAGAACTGATCCCTATGCAATCATTCTACAGATTGAAGAAATGATTAAAAATCCTTTCAAATGGGAAGAATGGCATCAATATGTTATAAGCATCTCTGAGGGAGATATAAATTACAAGCCTGGGTTAACCTAAAATATCACTTGTTTAGTTTTGGATGGGCCTCAGGAAAAGGAGAGAGATACCGAAAAGAAAGTTTTCTTGCCTGAAGTTAAGATTTATAATGTAATGAATGCTCCAGGAGGGCAGAGATTTTGTCTGTTTCTGTTTTTCCCTTTTCTTTGCTAAATAACTTACATGCAGAGGTGCTTCACGGTAAATTTCCCTACACGTGTTGGTTTTGAAGTGAACATAATACATCCTCCCACCTGGCTATTAGCATAGTCCCCTGACTGGTCTCTTTGCTTTTATACTCACTCTGCAATTCTCTACCTAGTCTCCAAGCAACACAAGTGCAATTTTTTTTACAAAACAAATCCCTTCCTCTGCTTAGGAGCCCTTCTTGACCCAGCTCTGCCTACGACAGAGACTTCCCCTTTGACCACTCCGCCATCCTCTACGGCCCTCCAGCCACTCCAGCCTTTAATCCAGTTCTTAACTGGGTCAAGGACACTTTTGTCTTTGGGCCTTTGCACCAGCTTTCTCCTCTGGAATGTCCCACTTTGTTCAGGTGGTTGGCCTTTCTGCTCATTTAAATCTCAACAAAATGTCTTTAAATAAAAATAGGAACAAAATGGCAACCAACACTTTTACAGCACGTACCAAGTGCCTAGCATCAAAGTGCTTTACACACATTTTTATTCATAAATTTATAACATTTTCACCCATTTCTCCCACCTCCCTAACCCCTGCCTCTGGCAACCACCAATCTGTTCACTGTGTCTATGAGTTGTTTTTTTTTTTTTCCACATATAAGAAAGATCACATGGTATCTGTCTTTTCCCTGTCTGATTTATTTTACTCGGCATAAGATCTGGAGGTCTGTCCATGTTGTTGCAAATGACAAGATTTCATTATTTTTTATGGCTTAATAATATTCCATATATGGAATGGAATATATATAAAATGAAATCTTTTATATATATGATATCTCACATCTATGTGTCTATATTTCTGTAGATATATAGATATACATATATATTTATAGATAGATAGGTATACTTTACATATATATGTATCACATCTTTTTTATCCATTTATCTCTCAATGGACAGTTAGGTTGTTTCCATATCTTGGCTATTGTGAATAATGCTGCAATGAACATGGGGGTGCAGATAGCTTATCAAGTTGGTGTTGTCATTTTCTTTGGATAAATACCCAAAAGTGGAATTGCTGGATCATATGGTAGTTCTATTTTTAATTTTTAACTCATTTAACATTAATTTAAAAATTGCGGGATTCCCTGGTGGTGCAGTGGTTGAGAGTCTGCCTGCTGATGCAGGGGACACAGGTTTGTGCCCCGGTCTGGGAAGATCCCACATGCTGCGGAGTGGCTAGGCCTATGAGCCATGGCTGCTGAGCCTGCACGTATGGAGCCTGTGCTCGGCAACAAGAGAGGCCACAACAGTGAGAGGCCCGCGTATTGCAAAAAAAAAATTAATTAAATAAATAAATAAATAAAAATTGCAAGCAGATCCTATAGATCCTATCAACCTCATTTTCAGATGAAGAGACTAAGGCACAGAGTCTAAGAAAACTGCCTATGGTCAGACACTTGTAAATAATGGAAATAAATTTGATCCCATATCCGAAGTTCATTATTAACTCCTTCATGATTCTGCCTTTCAGAAAATTACCACCCAGTTACTTTCTACCATATCACCCTGTTTTAATTTTCTTGAGAGCACCTATCACCATATGATGCTTTTTATATCTATTTATTTCTGTATATATGTATATATATATAATTTCTTTACTTTTACAAATTATTGTCTGTCTCTTTTCTTCTAAAATATAAGTTTTCTGAGGCCAAGGTGCATTTCTGCTTTGGTTACAGCAGAGTATCTGGCATTGAGAGTAGTTCTTAACATGTAGGAAGTACCCATCAAACATTTGCTGAAGAATTAATTAGCAGCCTAACAGGTGTGTTCCTATCTGGTTGTCAGTGCAGGCCTCCAAGATGGTGAATTGGATCTGGCTATTCATCTCACGGAATTCAGAGTCCTAAACCATTAGTTTATGTAGAGGTGATCAAAGCTAATGATTCACACTGACCAAGCTGAGTAGAGATTAATTGATAAATCAGAATGACAATTTGTTAATTTACCATGAGTAATGTTTCTGTCAGCCAAAAAAGCACATTCACCACCTGTAAGAGAAGCCTCCATGGGAAAGCAAATTAAGATCAGAAGGTTGCTCAGCAAATATAAAACCAAAGCAAAGGGAATTTGAAGATTTACAAGATATTTTGATCAAGCAATGGCAGCTCTTTGAATTGCCCTTCCCAACTACCAGGCAATTCTAACCAATAGGCCAGACTTTCTAGTCAACAAGGACTCTCATCCTTTCACAAGGATTATACAGTCTCACTGTCCAATGCTAGGAATGTTTATTCTCCAGCTGACCTCAAGGCTCTTTTGGTTTTTTTAACGTCTTTATTGGAGTATAATTGCTTTACAATGGTGTGTTAGTTTCTGCTTTATAACAAAGTGAATCAGCTACACATATACATATGTCCCCATATCTCATACCTCCTGCATCTCCCTCCTTCCCACCCTCCCCATCCCACCCCACTAGGTGGTCACAAAGCACCGAGCTGATCTCCCTGTGCTATGCGGCTACTTCCCACTAGCTATCTATTTTAAGTTTGGTAGTGTATATATGTCCATGCAACTCTCTCACTTTGTCCCATCTTACCCTTACCCCTCCCTGTATCCTCAAGTCCATGCTCTAGTAGGCCTGCATCTTTATTCCCATCTTGCCCCTAGGTTCTTCATGACCATTTTTTTTTTTAGATTCCATATATATATGTGTTAGCATACGGTATTTGTTTCTCTCTTTCTGACTAACTTCACTCTGTATGACAGTCTCTAGGTTCATCCACCTCACTAAAAATAACTCAGTTTTGTTCCTTTTTATGGCTGAGTAATATTCCATTGTATACATTTGCCACATTCTCTTTATCCATTCATCTGTTGATGGACACTTCGGTTGCTTCCATGTCCTGGCTATTGTAAATAGAGCTGAAATGAACATTTTAGAACATGACTCTTTTTGAATTATGGTTTTCTCAGGATATATGCCCAGTAGTGGGATTGCTGTGTCATATGGTAGTTCTATTTTCAGTTTTTTTGTTTTCTTCTTATATGTGAGCTTTCTTTTTAATTTATTTATTTTTATTTTTGGCTGTGTTGAGTCTTTGTTTCTGTGCCAGGGCTTTCTCTAGTTGTGGCAAGCAGGGGCAACTCTTCATCGCAGTGCACGGGCCTCTCACTGTCGTGGCTTCTCTTGTTGCAGAGCACAGGCTCCAGATGTGCAGGCTCAGCAGTTGTGGCTCACGGGCCTAGTTGCTCCGTGGCATGTGGGATCTTCCCAGACCAGGGCTCGAACCCGTGTCCCCTGCATTAGTAGGTAGATTCTCAACAACTGCACCACCAGGGAAGCCCTATTTTCAGTTTTTTAAGGAACGTCCGTACTGTTCGCCATAGTGGTTGTATCAATTTACATTCCCACCAACAGTGCAAGAGGGTTCCCTTTTCTCCACACCCTCTCCAGCATTTATTGTTTGTAGATATTTTTATGATGGCCATTCTGACCGGTGTGAGATGATATCTCATTGTAGTTTTGATTTGCATTTCCCTAATGGTTAATGATGTTGAGCATTCCTTCATGTGTCTGTTGGCAATCTGTATATCTTCTTTGAAGAAATGTCTATTTAGGTCTTCTGCCCATTTTTGGATTGGGTTGTTTGTTTTTTTAATATTGAGCTGCTTGTAAATTTTGGAGATTAATCCTTTGTCAGTGGCTTCATTTGCAAATATTTTCTCCCATTCTGAGGGTTGTCTTTTCATCTTGTTTATGGTTTCCTTTGCTGTGCAAAAGCTTTTAAGTTTCATTAGGTCCCCATTTCTTTATTTTTGTTTTTATTTCCATTTCTCTAGGGGGTGGGTCAAAAAGGATCTTGCTGTTTTTTATGTCATAGAGTGTTCTGCCTATGTTTTCCTCTAAGAGTTCTATGGTGACTGGCCTTACATTTAGGTCTTTAATCCATTTTCAGTTTATTTTGGTGTATGGTGTTAGGGAGTGTTCTAATCTCATTCTCTTACATGTACCTGTCCAGTTTTCCCAGCACCACTTATTGAAGAGGCTGTCTTTTCTCCACTGTATATTCTTGCCTCCTTTATCAAAGATAAGGTGACCATATGTGCATGGGTTTATTTCTGGGCTTTCTATCCTGTGCCATTGCTCTATATTTCTGTTTCTGTCCCAGTACCATACTGTTTTGATTACTGTAGCTTTGTAGTACAGTCTGAAGTCAGGGAGCCTGATTCCTCCAGCTCTGTTTTCCTTTCTCAAGATTGCTTTGGCTATTCGGCGTCTTTTGTGTTTACATACAAATTGTGAAATTTTTTCTTCTACTTCTGTGAAAAATGCCAGTGGTAGTTTGATACAGATTGCATTGTATCTGCAGATTGCTTTGAGTAGTAGAGTCATTTTCACAATGTTGATTCTTCCAATCCAAAAACATGGCATATCTCTCCATCTGTATGTTTCATCTTTAATTTCTTTCATCAGTGTCTTAAAATTTTCTGCATACAGGTCTTTTGTCTCCTTAGGTAGGTTTATTCCTAGATATTTTATTCTTTCTGTTGCAATGGTAAATGGGAGTGTTTTCTTAATTTCCCTTTCAGATTTTTCATCATTAATGTAAACGAATGCCAGAGGTTACTGTGCATTAATTTTGTATCCTGCTACTTTACCAAATTCATTGATTAGCATAGTAGTGTTCTTATAGCATCTTTAGTATTCTCTATGTATAGTATCATGTCATCTGCAAACAGTGACAGCTTTACTTCCTCTTTTCCAATTTGGTTTCCTTTTGTTTCTTTTTCTTCTCTGATTGCTGTGGCTAAAACTTCCAAAACTATGTTAAATAATAGTGGTGAGAGTGGGCAACCTTGTCTTCTTCCTGATCTTAGTGAATGGTTTCAGTTTTTCACCATTGAGGATGATGTTGGCTGTGGGTTTGTCATCTATGGCCTTTATTATGTTGAGGAAAGTTCCCTCTATGCCTACTTTCTGGAAGGTTTTTATCATAAATGGATGTTGAATTTTGTTGAAAGCTTTCTCTGCATCTATTGAGATGACCGTATGGTTTTTCTCCTTCATTTTTATAATATGGTGTATCACATTGATTGATTTGCGTATATTGAAGAATCCTTGCATTCCTGGGATAAACCACACTTGATCATAGTGTGTGATCCTTTTAATGTGCTGTTGGATTCTGTTTGCTAGTATTTTGTTGAGGATTTTTGCATCTATGTTCATCAGTGATATTGGCCTGAATTTTCCTTTCTTTGTGACATCTCTGTCTGGTTTTGGTATCAAGGTGATGGTGGCCTAGTAGAATGAGTTTGGGAGTGTTCCTCCCTCTGCTATATTTTGAAAGAGTTTGAGAGGGATAGGTGTTAGCTCTTCTCTAAACGTTTGATAGAATTCGCCTGTGAAGCCATTTGGTCCTGGGCTTTTGTTCGTTGGAAGATTTTTAATCACAGTTTCCATTTCAGTGCTTGTGATTGGTCTGTTCATATTTTCTGTTTCTTCCAGGTTCAGTCTCAGAAGGTTGTGCATTTCTAAGAATTTGTACATTTCTTCCAAGTTGTCCATTTTATTGGCATAGAGTTGCTTTTAGTAATCTCTCGTGATCTTTTGTATTTCTGCAGTATCAGTTGTTACTTCTCCTTTTTCATTTCTAATTCTATTGATTTGAGTCTTCTCCCCTTTTTTCTTGATGAGTCTGGCTAATGGTTTATCTATTTTGTTTATCTTCTTAAAGAACCAGCTTTTAGTTTTATTGATCTTTGCTATCATTTCCTTCATTTCTTTTTCATATATTTCTGATCTGATCTTTATGATTTCTTTCCTTCTGATAACTTTGGGGATTTTCTTGCTCTTCTTTCTCTAATTGCTTTAGGTGTAAGGTTAGGTTGTTTATTTGAGACGTTTCTTGTTTCATAAGGTAGGATTGTATAGCTATAAGCTTCCCTCTTAGAACTGTTTTTGCTACAACCCATAGGTTTTGGGTTGTCGTGTTTTCATTGTCATTTGTTTCTAGGCATTTTTTGATTTCCACTTTGATTTCTTCAGTGATCATTTGGTTATTAAGTAGTGTGTTGTTTAGCCTCCATGTGTTTTTATTTCTTACAGATTTTTTCCTGTAATTGATATCTAGTGTCATAGCATTGTGGTCAGAAAAGATACCTGATATGATTTCACTTTTCTTAATTTTACCAAGGCTTGATTTGTGACCCACAATATGATCTATACTGGAGAATGTTCCATGAGCACTTGAGAAGAATGTGTATTCTGTTGTTTTTGGATGGAATGTCCTATAAATGTCAATTAAGTTCATCTTGTTTAATGTATCATTTAAAGCTTGTTTGTCCTTATTTATTTTCATTTTGGATGATCTGTCCATTGGTGAAAGTGGGGTGTTTAAGTCCCCTACTATGATTGTGTTACTGTTGATTTTCCCTTATATGGCTGTTAGTATTTGCCTTATATATTGAAGTGCTCCTATGTTGGGTGCATAAGTATTTACAATGGTTATATATTCTTCTTGGGTTGACCCCTTGATCATTATATAGTGTCCTTCTTTGTCTCTTCTAATAGTCTTTGTTTTAAAGTCTATTTTGTTTGATATGAGAATTGCTACTCCAACTTTCTTTTGATTTTCATTTGCATGGAATATCTTTTTCCATCCTATCACTTTCAATCTGTATGTGTCCCTAGGTCTGAAGTGGGTCTCTTGTAGACAGTACATATATGGGTCTTGTTTTTGTATCCATTCAGCCAATCTATGTCTTTTGGTTCGAGCATTTAATCCATTTACATTTAAGGTAATTATCGGTATGTATATTCCTTTTACCATTTTCTTAATTGTTTTGAGTTTATTATTGTAGGTCTTTTCATTCTCTTGTGTTTCCTGCCTAGAGAAGTTCCTTTAGCATTTGCTGTAGAGCTGGTTTGGTGGTGCTGAATTCTCTTAGCTTTTGCTTGTCTGTAAAGTTCTTAATTTCTCTGTCAAATGTGAATGACATCCTTGCTGGGTAGAGTAATCTTGGGTGTACATTTTTCTCCCTCATCACTTTAAATATGTCCTGCCAGTCCCTTCTGGCTTGCAGAGTTTCTGCTGAAAGATCAGCTGTTAACCTTATGGGGATGCCCTTGTATGTTATTTGTTGTTTTTCCTTTGCTGCTTTTAATATGTTTTCTTTGTATTTCATTTTTGGTAGTTTGATTAATATGTTTCTTGGTGTGTTTCTCCTTGGATTTATCCTGTATGGGACTCTCTGTGTTTTCTGGACTTGATTAACTATGTCCTTTCCCATATTAGGGAAGTTTTCCACTAGAACCTCTTCAAATGTTTTCTCAGTCCCTTTCTTTTTCTCTTCTTCTTCTGGAGCCCCTATAATTCGAATGTTGGTGCATTTAATGTTCCAGAGGTCTCTGAGACTGTCCTCAATTCTTTTCATTCTTTTTCCTTTATTCTGCTCTGTGGTAGTTATTTCCACTATTTTATCTTCCAGGTCACTTATCCGTGCTTCTGCCTCAGTTACTCTGCTATTGATCACTTCTAGAGAATTTTTAATTTCATTTATTGTGTTGCTCATCACTGTTTGTTTGCTATTTAGTTCTTCTAGGTTCCTGTTAAACATTTCTTGTATTTTCTCCACTCTTTTTCGAAGATTTTGGATCATCTTTACTATCATTACTCTGAATTCTTTTTCAGGTAGACTGCCTATTTCCTCTTCATTTTTAAGGTCTGGTGGGTTTTTGCCTTGCTCCTTCATCTGCTATGTGTTTCTCTGTCTTTTCATTTTGCTTAACTTACATGTTTGGGGTCCCCTGTTAACAGGCTGCAGGTTCATAGTTCCTGTAGTTTTTGGTGTCTGTCCCCAGTGGCTAAGGTTCGTTCAGTGGGTTGTGTAGGCTTCCTGGTTGAGGCGACTAGTACCTTTGTTCTGGTGGATGAGGCTGGATCTTGTCTTTCTGGTGGGCAAGTCCACATCTGGTGGTGTGTTTTGGGGTGTCTGTGGCCTTATTATGATTTTAGGCAGACTCTGTGCTAATGGATGGGGTTGTGTTCCTGTCCTGCTAGTTGTTTGGCATAGGGTGTCCAGCACTATACCTTGCTGGTCATTGAGTGGAGCTGGGTCTTGGCGTTGAGATGGAGATCTCTGGGATATTTTCCCCATTTGATATTATGTGGAGCTGGTAGGTCTCCTGTGGACCAGTGTCCTGAACTTGGCTCTGCCACCTCAGGAGCACAGCCCTGATGCCTGGCTGCAGCACCAAGAGCCTGTCCTCCACATGGCTCAGAATAAAAGGGAGGAAAAAGAAGGAAAGAAAGAAGAAGGTAAAATAAAATAAATGTATTAAAATAAAAAATAATTATTAAGAAAAAATATTTTAAGTAATTAAAAAAACGGACAGACAGAGCCCTAGGACAAATGTTAAAAGAAAAGCTATACAGACAAAATCACACACAGAAGCATACACATACACACTCACAAAAAGAGAAAAAGGGAGAAACATATATGTATCATTGTTCCCAAGTCCACCTCCTCAATTTGGGATGATTCGTTGTCTATTCAGGTAATCCACAGATGCAGGTACATCAAGTTGATTGTGGAGATTTAATCCACTGCTCCTGAGGCTGCTGGGAGAGATTTTCCTTTCTCTTCTTTGTTCGCACAGCTCCCATGTTTCAGCTTTGAATTTGGACCTGCCTCTGCATGTAGGTTGCCTGAGGGTGTCTGTTCCTCTCTCAGACAGGGCGGGGTTAAGGAAGCAGCTGATTTGGGGGCTCTGGCTCGCTCAGGCTAGGGTAAGGGGAGGTACAGATGCGGAGCGAGCCTGCGGTGGCAGAGGCCAGCATGACATTGCTCCAGCCTGAGGTGCGCCATGCGTTCTCCTGGGGAAGTTGTCCCTGGATCACGGGACCCTGTCAGTGGCGGGCTGCACAGGCTCCCGGGAGAGGAGGTGTGGATAGTGACCTGTGCTTGCACACAGCCTTCTTGGTGGTGGCAGCAGCAGCCTTAGCGTCTCATGCCCTCTCTGAGGTCCATGCTGATAGCCACGTCTCGCGCCCATCTCTGGAGCTCCTTTAAGCTGCGCTATTAATCCCCTCTCCTTGTGCACCAGGAAACAAAGAGGCAAGAAAAAGCCTCTTGCCTCTTTGGCAGCTCCAGACTTTTTCCTGGACTCCCTCCTGGCTAGCCTCGGTGCACCAGCCCCTTCGACTGTGTTCACACAGCCAACTCCAGTCCTCTCCCTGGGATCTGACCTCTGAAGCCTGAGCCTCAGCTCCCAGCCCCGACCCGTCCCAGCGGGTGAGCATACAAGCTTCTCGGGCTTGTGAGTGCAGGTCGGTACTGATCCTCTGTGCAGGAATATCTCAGCTTTGCCCTCCACACCCCTGTTGCCAAACTCTCCTCCATGACTCCAAACCTTCCCCCCTCTGCCACCCGAAGTCTCCGCCTGCGAAGGGGCTTCCTAGTGTGTGGAAACCTTTCCTCCTTCACAGCTCCCTCCCACTGGTGCGGGTCCCGTCCCTATTCTTTTGTCTCTGTTTATTCTTTTTTCTTTTGCCCTACCCAGGTACGTGGGGAGTTTCTTTCCTTTTGGGAGGTCTGAGGTCTTCTGCCAGAGTTCAGTGGGTGTACTCTAGGAGTTGTTCTACATGTAGATGTATTTCTGATGTATTTGTGGGGAGGTAGGTGATCTCCGAGTCTTACTCTTCCTCCATCTTGAAGCTCCTCCAAGGCTCTTTTGTATTTGTCTTTTCCTGTCCCTTTAGATTTGGAGAAGCAACTACTTCAAATGCCATTTCCAGGAGGCACCCACCTCCACTCTGTATAAGTCTTCACACTAGATGCCTTTTCTGGTGACCCCTTACTGTAAGTTAGTTCCCAATGACTCAACTTAGAGCCTCAAGATATAATCTAATTTTCACAAACCAGTTAATGGATTGGTTGTTTGGGGATCAGTGTTCTATGCTGAGTTAATTGTTTATGTGTCAGTCAGAGTGTAGAAGGAAACAAGGAGTTATACAAAATGTCAGCTGACGTTTAGGAGAATGAAGAGGATACTTCTATTTGGCACCATCAAGTGTAATGGTTTCTTTCACATTTTTCATTTCATTTTTCTCTTAGTTCTAAAGCATTTTCATAAATAGCCTTGCTATGTGGTTGATTGCACATTTGTATTATTTATCAGCATCTCTGCTAATAGATTATAATCCTTTAGGTTATTTGTTTTGAAGACAATCCTAGAAAAGGAAATACTAATTTAATGATTATGAATATTTTCCGACTCCTTTTAAATTTTGAAAAAAATAATTTTAGACTTACAGAACAATTACAGTAGTACAGTGTTTGAATGGTGAAACAGCCTTTCCTAAAGATAACACTTTACATAACCATAGCACAGTTGTCAAAACTAATAATTAACAGTACATTACTATGAATTAAAGTACAGGCTTTATTTGGATTTCACCAGCTTTTTATTAATGTTCTCTTGCAACCAGTCATCATGTTTCCTTAGTTTCATCTGATCTGTGATAGTTCCTCAGTCTTTCCTTGTCTTTCATAATCTTGGGACTTCTGAAGAGTACTGATCAATTATTTTGTAAAAATTTTCTTAATTTAGGTTTGTCTTATGTTCCCTCATAA
Source organism: Delphinapterus leucas (assembly GCF_059928025.1). Lineage (NCBI taxonomy): Eukaryota > Metazoa > Chordata > Mammalia > Artiodactyla > Monodontidae > Delphinapterus > Delphinapterus leucas. The sequence continues at coordinate 80,713,287 of NC_143135.1, read as the reverse complement.
TTAGACTGAGGTTATGCATTACTGGAAAGAATACCACAGATGCAAAGTGCCTTTATTAGTGCATGTTTTCTGGAGGTGCATGATGTTGATATGTTAAATTGTGCTGACTTTAAATTTGATCATTTGGTTAAGGCAGTGTCTGGCATATTTTTCCAGTGTAAAATTACTATGTTTCCCCTTGCAATCAATATTTGTTTTGTGAAAAATACTTTGAAATAATGGAAATATACTCTTTGTCCTTGAATTTTTGTCCACTAATTTTAGCATCCATTTTTGGATCTTGTTTGCTGCCATGATGTTTCCATGGTGTTCTAATGGAGATTTTCTATTTCCTTTATTCCTTCTGCATTTATTCATTAGATATTTTTTTTTCTGTAAAGACTATCCACCCTGCATTAATTAATTTATTCAGTTACTTTTATATCAGTTTGAACTCAAAGATATTTACATTATTCTTTGGGTTACAATCCAATGTTACTACTTATTTTATTGTACATATTGTTCTTTGGCTATTAGGTGTGGCTTTTATGCCCTTTCAACATACTCATATCTCTTTTTTATGTTATTCAAGAATTCCCTCACTTTCTGTCATCACACAATTCTCTAGATTTTTTTTCTGAGTTGTAGTTCATTCATAGACATACCACAGCTTATTTATCCATTAACCAATTGAATGACACCTGAGTTGTTCTGAAATGTTCCTGTTTATTTTGTCTTATGAATTGAACTGCTATAAACCTTTATACACAGGTTTTGTGGAAACATAAGTTTTCATTTCTCTTGGATAAATACATAAAAGTGGGATTTCTGGGTCATACAGTATGTGGCTGCTTAATTTTATAAAAAACGGTCAAGCTCTTTTCCAAAGTGACTGTACCATTTTCATTTCTACCAGCAAAGTGTGAGAATTTTAGTTTCACATACTTACTAGCACTTGGAATTGTCAAATTTGGGGGATTTGTTTTTGTTTTTTACTAGCCATTCTAAAAGATGTGTAGTGAAATATTAGTGTGGTTTTAATATCTATTTCCCTAATGACTAATGATGTTGAGAAATTTTCATATAATTACTTGTCATTCATATATCTTCTTTAGTGAAATGTCTCTTCGTCCATTTATAAAATTGGGTTGTTTTATTATGGAAAATATTTTTTATAGAGTCTGGGTAAAAATTATTTGTCAAAATATGATTTGTAAGTGTCTATGACATGTCTTTTTCATTGTCTTCATGGTGACTTTTACAAAGCAAAAGTTTTAGATTTCTATAAACTCCAAATTACCTTTTATTAGTGGTTCATGCTTTTAACATTGTATCTAAAAACTCATTCTCTAACCTAAGAACATACACATTTTCTACTCTTTTCTTCTACAAGTTTTATGGTTCAATGTTTTACATCTTGGTCTATGATCCATTATGATTTTATATCTACATAACACATGAGGTGCAGGATGAAGTTCATATATTTGCAAACAGACATAAAATTGTCCCAGCATCATTTTTGAAAAGACTATCTCATATCTATCCATCTATCTATCTATCTATCTATCTATCTATCTATATATGAGGGTATGTGTGTGTTTGACAAATATATATGTATGTATCTGTTGACAAATACAGTTATCATACATATGTATATATTAATAACTATGAGTTTTTATTTCATGTCTTTAAAAGTGATATTAAAGATAGTTTTTTAGAGGTAAAATTGTAAGTCGCTCAGAACACTGAACAATATTAGGTAGGTTAAAATAATTTAAACCTGGCTCATGTAGGTAATTAAAAGATAAAAGAAATAATTTTTAGGGATTTATTACATTTATATATAATATATATAATTAAACCAAATGCTTTGTTTGGTTTACTATGCAAATATAACATACTTTTATTTCAAACATAGTGTTTATGTTTTTATGAAGCAAGTTTAAAAACAAACAGTGTGGAGTATGAAATACACTATGGTTTTTCTTAAAGTTTTCTGCACTGACCTGGAAAAGGATGCCTCACTTAGGTAGTAAATATGGCTGTGTAACATCTTCATTTTTCAGAATAATTTGATTTATATCATTTAAAATATAATAATTATTATAAAAATAAATAAATAAATATAAATAATTTGATTATATAATAAAAAATCATTTAGGAAGACACTATAACTTGATTAAATTTGATTGTATCCTCATCTATCTTTATATTTATTTCAAGGCAATTCCAAATTTATCAGACACAAGGTTAATCACAGTGACTCATGGCAATGGAGTGGGATGGTATCATATAACCACTTTGGTTTAGATGTATTATGTGAGGTAATTCCATCATTAAAGTATAAAGCTTCAGAAATCCATAAGAGGGCATTGAGAACATCTGTGTATTCAGTAGCAATTTGATTTAGCAAGGAAAAGTCTTAAGGGAGACAGAGAGGGAGAGAAAGAGAAAGAGAGAGGGAGAGAAGAAAAAGAGATGAAGATGGTTGTAAAGGAGAAAATAAAAAATCACAGTTGCCAAATGGATATTCATAATAAAAATGTGAGAGTTGGAGACAAAAGAAAGCCAGATGAGAAACTTCATGCTTTATGTCAGGCAAAGATTTGCAGATTTGTGAGTGAAAGAGAGAGTTTAGGAGAGATGAACTAGGGGGGTTGTGGGAAACTGAAAAAGGGATAGATAATTAAAGATTGTTAGAAATTTTGCTAAGGGCTGTTAATTGGATCCCCTCTGACATTCTACAATTGGCTTTTTAAATAAGGCTTAGAGGTATTGCTCAGTTATTCTTATTTGCCAAAGTGGTATTTATTACACTGCAGTTTTATTTAAAAAACAGACTAAACCATGAAGATGTTTGGTTTTAAAACCAGTTTCTGTGCTATTATTATTTTATCTTCTTACACTATTTTCTTACTATTTTCTGAAAATAAATCACTCCCCAGCAACAGCTTTTATCATAAAATCTTTGAGAAATGGGATTGTAATCTCCACAGACTCTGGTATAAAAATAAGGGGAAAAATACTTTTCCCTAAGGTACATTATAATAAATTGAACCAGCCATTGATTCACAATTGTAGGATGTCAGGTGGCCTCTCAGGCCACATTTTAGGAGCTAATCTTGTTGGAGACACTGCTTAATTTTGTTATTTGTTAACAAAAAAGTTAAATTTTGTTAACTGCAATTCTTCAAACAAACATATCTCCAGTATTTTATCTTTATTATTTGAAAGAATAATAATAATAATGTAAGTACACTTTTGCCACACACAATTGCATTTGGTCTGTACCACAGCCCTGTGCAACAGCCTGAGGCATGATCAGTATTGTTTCCATTTTACCTTAAGAAATATGAGGCTCCAAAAGAAAAGTCACTTGTTACTGGTCACGTGGCAGAATCAGATTAACACCCAGGTGTTTACACTCAAGCTTATGTTATTTCTAATATGCTGTACTACTTATTTTAAAATAATAAATCATAATTATTTTAGTTTTTTGAAATTAAAAACCTAATACAGTAAAATATTTTCTTAATGCATTTATTAAAAATCAGTTTAGATGTTTTAAAGCAATAGAGTAAGAGGATATATTACACATTAAATTTTTATCCATGTTTTACCATCATACATACAAAAATTATTGTATAGATTATTTAATTACTCTACTTAATGCTAAAATCTACCCCCTCTCTTAGCAAGAAATAAAGATATGAACACATTTCCATCAACAGTGGGATTAAAGATAACTCATAAAATAAAATGAAAAATTTCTGCACAATGTTAGATTCAACCCAATGATATTCAAATAATTATTGATGTAAAGCTTAAATGTCACTCTTAACTACAACTGCTGACTTTCTTTAGTTCCAGATAAATGTTTCCTTGTGAAAAGAATATAGCAGCAAGAATCTAGGACAAGTAGGAAGAAGACAGGAGAGAAGTTCTTCAGCCATTAAAGGTGCCTCAGAGTTCACCATCAATAAAGGATGAGCTCATTCTTCAGCGACGACACTTTCAAAGTGACATGTGCTAAAATCTCATCTATCCCAAGTTGTAAGAAATCTCCTTTCATCCCTGGAGATTCATTGTCATTTTCTTTCCCTGTGTTTCTTCAACAAACTGTAAGACCCAAAAGAGAGTTACCACAAAAAGGTCTTCATACACTAGAACATTATTACCAGCATTTTTTAAACTTAAAGTTAAGTTTAACTTAAACTTTTTTTTTATTCCCAGTAAAGTCCATCGAAGTCACAATTGGTCAAACATCACAGAGGTTTCACTGTGTAATTGATGCCAGCAGGACTCTTTGCATGAGGTAGATGAGGAGATAATCACCGGAAATAACTTCTAACATTCCATATTCACATTTTATTAGTTGAATGAGTTTTCCTTGGGGTTTATTATTTAAAAGACAAGAAGAAAGAGAAATGAAGGTGAGGAGGAGAATATTTACTCATTAGGAAATGCTTTATGAGAGAGAAAGAGAAAGAGAGGAATTTTTGGCTTCACAATTTAGCCCAATCTGAAGCCAATCTTACAGGTCCTCATAGGATTAGGTTTCCTTAATTAGAATAGATAGAAGCTACACAAATACACTTATAAAATTGTGCCCTCTCATTGCTTATTATGAGGTCTTCAGTGGAATTTGAGTTAATTCAAAATGTTTAGCTGGCTTTGTTTTCTGCTACAGTTTCTTAGCCTGGACTAACAGAATAATTGCTTCATTTTTCCACCTCAGGTTAATATTATAGATCTGTTTTAAGGTCCTAAAGAGAATCTGGCAGCATGAGAAAGCAATTATAACTCAATTTCATGTTTCCCAACAAATAGGTGTCCTATGAGACTTTAAACCAGAAAAAAAAAAAAAAAAGAGAGAATGAAGAATTCACATAGCAGCATAAAATCCCTGGTAGCAAACCACAAAGTGATATTATTACACTGGAAAGAAAGTATTTGCTGCTATAGGAAACATATACTTTTTACCACTTTTAAGTTACAAATCACAAGTAACCTTCATATGCCTTTTGGCCACTGTGAAACTGTCAGACACAGGGTGACTCAGAGAAAAGGTGGATAGACACTTAAGAAATGGAAGAATTCCTGTTCTCTTTAGTCCTTACTCTATACTCAGCCTCCTTGGAGTTCTTTCCTACCCACAAGTGACTCATTTATTCATTCATCATAATTCTGAATTATTACTTACTTCATTCTGTAAGCATGAATATAGGAAATACTGTCAGACAAAGTTCTGGAAGCAGGGGGTGCAAAGATGAGAAAAAACAAATTTTGTTGTTTTCTTTTTTCAGTCTGCTTACAGTCTAGTAAGGAAAGCATCCAGACACAAAATGATATGATATACAGTCATCCTTCAGTTTCCTTGGGGGATTGGTTCTGAGACCCCCCACAGATACCAAATACATGATGCTCAAGTGCCTTATATAAAATGTTGTAGTATTTTCATATAACTTACACACATCCTCCCATATACTTTAAATCATCTTTAGATTACTTATAATGTCTAATGCAATGTAAATACTATGTAAATAGTCACCTGAATGTAGCAAATTCTAGTTTTGCTTTTTGGAACTTTCTGGAATTTTTACCAAATATTGTGACCCATGGTTTGTTGAATCTGCAAATGCAGAACCTGTGGATACAGAGGCTGACTGTGTGCTTTGTTAATTAAACACAAAGTGATATAGGTGCACTTAGAGGGATATGTCACAGCCATTGGGAGAGAGAGAAGGAAGGATTCCAGGTAGGAGCTCATACCTGAGTCCAGTATTAAGTAGTAATTCAGTAAATCAAGCAAACAAAGGAGTGAGGGATACACCAGACATAGGGGCAAAACAAGTAACTATGTGAGGTGAAGAATGCATTAACTTATCTTACTGTAATAATCGTTTCACAGTATATATGTATATCAAATCGTCACATTATATACCTTAAATTTACACTATGTTATTTGTCAATTACATCTCAATAAAGCTGGAAAAAAAAATTTAAATGTCAGAAATCTGTAAGAGACGTAATTCCTTAACAGATGATCACTTCTCTCTTCTTTTTTAAGAATATACAAGCATTTTTTTTCAGTGGGGGAGACTATCAGAAGTTGAAATCAACCTAATTTTAACAATGGGCATGGGACTTCCCTGGTGGTCAAGTGGTAAAGAATCTGCCTTCCAAAGCAGGGTATGTGGGTTCAATCCCTGGTTGGGGAACTAAGATCCCACATGCCACAGGGAAACTACACCCATACACTCTAACCACAGAGCCCACGTGCCACAACTAGAGAGAGAAAACCCGCACGCCACAACTAAAGAGAAGCCCGAGAGCTGCAAAGAAGAGAGTACAGGCCATAAGGAAAGATCCCATGTGCCTCACCAAAGATTCCGTGTGCCTGCAACTAAGACCTGATGCATTCATCCAATGATGGACACTTAGGTTGCTTCCGTGTCCTGGCTATTGTAAATAGAGCTGCAATGAACATTGTGGTACATGACTCTTTTTGAATTATGGTTTTCTCAGGGTATATGCCCAGTAGTGGGATTGTTGGGTCATATGGTAGTTCTATTTGTAGTTTTTTAAGGAACCTCCATACTGTTCTCCATAGTGGCTGTACCAATTCACATTCCCACCAGCAGTGCAAGAGTGTTCCCTTTTCTCCACACCCTTGCCAGCATTTATTGTTTCTAGATTTTTTGATGATGGCCATTCTGTCTGGTGTGAGATGATACCTCATTGTAGTTTTGATTTGTATTTTCCTAATGGTTAATGATATTGAGCATTCTTTCATGTGTTTGTTGACAATCTGTATATCTTCTTTGGAGAAATGTCTATTTAGGTCTTCTGCCCATTTTTGGATTGGGTTGTTTGTCTTTTTGTTATTGAGCTGCATGAGCTGCTTGTAAATCTTGGAGATTAATCCTTTGTCAGTTGCTTTATTTGCAAATATTTTCTACCATTCTGGGGGATAAAGAAGATGTGGCACATATATACAATGGAATATTACTCAGCCATAAAAAGAAATGAAATTGAGATATTTGTAGTGAGGTGGATGGACCTAGAGGCTGTCGTACAGAATGAAGTAAGTCAGAAAGAGAAAAAAAAAATACTGTATGCTAACACATATATATGGAATCTAAGAAAAAAAAAAGGTCATGAAGAACCTAGTGATAAGACAGGAATAAAGACACAGACCCACTAGAGAATGGACTTGAGGATATGGGGAGGGGGAAGGGTAAGCTGTGACAAAGTTAGAGAGTGGCATGGACATATATACACTACCAAACGTAAAATAGATAGCTAGTGAGAAGCAGCTGCATAGCACAGGGAGATCAGCTCGGTGGTTTGCGACCACCTAGAGGGGTGGGATAGGGAGGGTTGGAGGGAGGGAGACAGAAGAGGGAAGAGATATGGGAGCATATGTATATGTATAACTGATTCACTTTGTTATAAAGCAGAAACTAACACAGCATTGTAAAGCAATTATACGTCAATAAAGATGTTGTTTAAAAAAAAAAACCTGTTAACTACAGATACATGACTTCATGCATTTGTCAAAATCCATAGAACGGTACAACACAGAGAGTAAACCCTGATGTAAACTGTGGATTTTAGTTAATAACAATGTATCAATATTGGCTCATAAATTGTAACAAGTGTACCAAACTAATGCAAGATATTAATAATAAGGGTAACTGTGAGGGGTATATAGGAATTTTCTGTACTATCTGCTCAATTTTCTATAAGCCTAGAGCCGCCCTAAAAAATAAAGTCTCTTAATTAATACTTTTAAATAAAAAGACCTGATGCAGCCAAAAAAATAAGGAAAATAAATAAACATTTTTTTTTTAAATGGGCATTCTGAGAAGAGAAGAGAGAGAAGAGAAGAGAAGAGAAGAGAAGGGAATGGCTTGCAACTGAGGAAAACAGGTGACAGGTAGCAAAGCCTGGTGATGTTAATAACAGTAAAGATATAAATGACAGTTTGCATGAAGTGAATCAGTCCTTACTCCACTGTTTATATGCTTTAAAAATATTAAAATAAGAAACAGATTCAGTAAGCTCCAGTATTGCTGGGGCATAGAATCCAAGTGCATGGAGTGGCATGAGATGAGCCTGAGAGGTAGTAAGGCATCAAATCATGCAGAGACTGTTTCCCAAGGGCAATAATAAACTAATGAAGAGAAACGTGAATAGACTTTTATTTACAGATTACTCTAACTATAGGAGGGCATTTGGGTGAGGAGGATGACAACAGCACAGCAAACATTTGCCGAGTGTTTAATATGGGCTGGGTAATAAGGATAGTATCTAAAACTACTAACTTTCTGAGTGTTAACCACATCTCAGACCCTTTATATACATCATTTTATTTAATCCTTTTCAAGATCCTTACAAAATATAGCATAATTACCCAGTTTTACAGATAAAGGAAACAGAGGCACAGATGAGCTAAGAAAATTGTCAAGGTTAGATCAATTGCCCAATTGTGGAGTCTGGATTCAGATCTAGATTTCCTGACTTATGAGCACATGTTCTTAATCTCCAATATTGTTATTTTTTGTTTGATTTTTAACATGGTTGAGACTTGACTAGTCTAAATTATAAAAGACAAGGAAATCATAGGAATATAATGAATTACAGAAGTAAGACAAAATAAGCAATGACACAATATTGCCTAGAAATGAGGGGGCATAATTCACAAATGAAGAGACAAAAAGAAGCTGGTGTATGTGAGCTCATTGTGTACAGTTTGCATCTGGTTGCTTCTATTTTCTAAGCAAATTGTCTGCTGATGAATGGTCATAGTTTGGAGAAAAATGGTATATATATTTTTTAATAAAACATGAAGAGTGCTGACTAGGACAATATAAACAAATTGTATGTCACTATTAAAAGTCTGTTTGAGGGACTTCCCTGGTGGTCCAGTGGTAAAGAATCCACCTTCCAATGCAGGGGACACAGGTTCAATCCCTGGTTAGGGAACTAAGATCCCATATGCCGTGGGGCAACTAAGCCTGCACACCACAACAATTGAGCTCACACTCCTCAAAGAGAGAGCCCGTGTGCCGCAAACTACAGAGCCCACGCACTGTGGAGCCTGTGCGCCACAACTAGAGAGAGAAAACCCACATGCCACAACTACAGAGAAGTCTGAGTGCTGACATGAGGAGACTGCACACCTCAGTAAAGATCCCACATGCCGCAACTAAGATGAAACGCAGCCAAAGACTAGTTTTTTTAAAGAAAATAAATTAAAAAAAATATTTTAAAAATTCTGTTTGAAATTAATGATAATTAATTTATGTTAAGAGTAATACAGGTAAACTGGATTAACATTTATGGGTGATAATTAACTGCATGTACATATGTACAGACCATGGTTGAAGCCCTAAGGAGAAATGACAAACTGGAGAATGTGTATCCCAGGATTTGAGGTAGAAAAATTCCAGGAAAGGGAAAGTCTTTCCTTGATATAGGAGCATCTTCTGTCTAAGTCAGTAGGATTCCATGTGAATAGCCTGACCCAGCCATTCTTTTTAGACAGAGTGCAGAGGTAAGGAAGGAACAATATCCTTATGTTGGGAGACATCTTAGCTTTGTTATTACCAGAAACAAAGGAATGAGGTGGAAAACCATACTTTGTAAGTTAAGGATTTAAAAAAACACCCTGTAAAATAGAAATTTCAATAGGAAACATGATCTCAGCATATCTTGTAAGTCAGGTTATGCTTATGGCTTTTTCTTATTTGAAAGTGTTACCCAGAACTGAAAAGATATACTACCTGAGGATGAACTAAGTTAAAGGACAAAGAAAAACTAAAAAAAAAACCATAAAACATTACACAATTGTCAATTAGTAACACTTTTATTTTAAATTATATTTTCTATTTCTCTTATTACAACACAAATAGATTAAAAATTCTGAATCTGTCTTTAATCTTTGACAATGGTGAAGGAACCTTGAAAACTTTAATGTATTTTGATAATGATTTTTAAAAAACACCTTTGCTGTTTATTCATTATGTGATTAATTCAATATCATCTAAGACTGTTGGCGTGTGTGGTAAAGAATGGAAAATCAGAGATCAATCAAGATGGTGGAGTAAGAGGACAAGGAGCTCACCTCCACCACAAACACATAAAAAATATATCTATATGTGGAACAACTCACACTGAAAACTAACTGGAACCTGGCAGAAGGACTCCTGTACAATCAAGACTATAAGAAATATCACATGTAATCAGGTAGCAAGGGAAGATTGGGACAGGACCTGTGCCCTAGGAGGTGACTCAGGGGAAATGAGAGGATGCCTAAGTGAACACCTGCCATGGGGGTTGAGGAGTGAGAACTACAGATTGGGCACCCCAGTCCTGGTGTCCTACACAGGGAAGACAAGCCCCTTTGGATGGTTGAATACCACTGAGACTAACAGGAGGGCCATGGGAATCCTGGACTCCATTTGTGAGGTGTGTGCCCGTGCTGGCTTGCCCCAGAGTCAGGGTGGAAAGAGGTCCACCCTGGAGGCTGACAGGTTTCCAGTGACCACCTTGCCATGCACCTAAGCCTGACCTGAATGAACACTCCAGCCCTTCTCACTCTATGGCACAGGACAGCACTGAATCTGAGGTAGCCACTATCGAGGAAAATACTTAACTATAGGATGTAGAGGTGACCTGGTCCTGGGTCATAGTCTGGGTGTGGAGGCAGCAGCCATTGTTGGTGCTTACTCAAGTAGTGCATCAAAAGCAACTCTGATCTCTGCAGTTGGCCACTTTAGCACACCTCACATCCCGATTCTCACTGTGGGCCCACACAGGCCTCACCGGCTCTGCAGTGTGACATCACAATAGGATGTGGGCAACAGAGGCTAAGGACAATAATCAGATGTAAGTGACAAAGGACGGTTGCAGTCAAGGCTGTGTCTAAGTGGAGCAATGGAAACAATTGTTGGCATAACTGTGGAAACAAATGCACAAGCAGTGCATCAGAGAAAGCTCAGACCTCAGTCTGCAGCCAACATGAAGCAAGAGCCCACACAGGTCCATGTGCTTCAGACCTCCTCCTTTCTGGGGCAAATATCCCGATGCTGGGAGAAGGGAAAGCACACACTTAAAGGGAGCAGAAACAGCTCAGGCCAGACCCTCAGGGCTTCTGCTCCAGCAGCTTGAGATCAGACCCCACCTCCCAAGGACAGTGATGGTCACTAAGCAGAGGGGAAGTCCCGCCTCACACCTGGTGCCAGCACTAGCTCCCTCTATCTCCAGCCTCACCCCCTACCAAGTTGATAGCTGCCTGCACACCCTGAGGTAAGGTGTGACTTGTTTCCACTTCAAATCCAGCTCTACCATCAAGCACATTAGGCATACACAGTCTGTATAGGGATGTTCCCATGTAAAAGCATTATTTGAAGGTTGCAATAGGTAACTGTTTCACGTAAATTCATAGAGACAGAGAAAGTTAAACAAAATGAGAAGGCAGAAGAATTGCTCTCAATTGAAAAAGCAAGAGAAAATCCCCCCCAAAAAATAATAGTAAAAGAGAAAGACACAATTTAACAGATAAAAAATTTCAAAGCATTGATAATAAAAATGTTAACCAAGATAGGAAAATGAATGGATGTTCACTGTGAAAGTTTTAAAAAGGAACTAGAAAATATAAAAAATACCCAATCAGAAATAAATAATTCAATAGCTGAAATTAAAAAGAAAAATACTAGAAGGAATGAATAACATACAAAGTGATACAGAAGAATGCATAAGTGATCTGGAAGATAGAATAATGGAAATCAACCAATCAGAACAGCAAAAAAAGAAAAACAATTTTTTTTTAAATGAAAACAATTTAAGAGATATCTGTGATAACCTTGTGTACCAACATTCCCATTATTGGAATTCCAGAAAGAGATGAGAGAGAGAAGGGGATCAAAAATTATTTGAGGAAATTATGACTGAAACTCCCAAATCTGAAGAAGGAAACAGATATCCAGGTACAGAAAACACAGAGGACCCCAAACAAGATAAACCCAAACAGACCCAAACCAAGATATATTATAATTAAAATGGCAAAATTTAGAGAATTCTGAAGTCAGTAAGAGGAAAACAGTCATATACAAGGGAATGCTCATAAGGCTACCAGCTGATTTCTCTGCAGAACCTTTGCAGGTCACAAGAGAGAGGCATGACCATCTATTCAAAGTGCTGAAAGGGAAAAACCTGCAACCTAAAATACTCTACCCAGAAAGATTATTATTTAGAATAGAAGGAGAGATAAAGATATTCTCAGACAAACAAAAACTAAAAGATTATTATCAGTATGAAACCTACCCTAAAAGAAATATTAAAAAAAAAAAGAAATGTTAAAGGGTCTTCTCTAAATGGAAAAGAAGTAAGAATTTATAGGAAAGTAAAAATCTTATTATGAAAAGCAAATATAAAGTAAGGACTGAGGATCAATCAACCATGTCTATAAGCAAGTACAAAGACTGAAAGACAAAAGTTGTAAAAGCAACTATAATTGCAATAAACAGTTAAGGTTTAAACATGAAGAAGTAAAATATGACATCAAAAACAAAATGTGAGAGAGGGGAGTAAAAAACGTAGATCACTTAGAGTGTGTTTAAACTTTTAATGACAATGAGTTTAAAACAAGTAGATATAGTTGTAGGTCAACATACATGAATCCCATGGTAAACACAAATCAAAAACCTACAATAGATACACAAAAACCAAATGAAAGGAACATAAGCATACTATTAAAGAAAATCATCAAACTGCAAGGGAAGAAACAAAAAGAAGTAACAGAGAAGAACCATAAAAACAACCAAAAAACAAGTAATAAATTGGCTATAAGTACATAACTATCATTAATTACTTTAACTGTCAATAGATTAAATGCTCCAAGCAAAAGACATAAGGTGACTAATTGGATAAAAAGAACAGGACCCTTCAATATACTACCTACAAAAGACTCACTAAAGACACACAGAGTTTGAAAGTGAGGGGATATAAAATATTTCATGCAAAGAGAGATGACTAGAAAGTGGGGTAGCTATGTTTATATCAGATAAAACAGACTTTAAAACACAGGCTATAACAAAAAACAAAGAAGATATTATATAACAATTAAGGGATTTATACAAGAGGAGGATTACACTTGTTAACATAAAGTCACCTAACACAGGAGTACCTAAATATATAAAACAAATGCTAGCAAACATAAAGGGAGAAATTGACAATAATACACAAATATTAGAAGGCTTTAACATCGCACTGACATCGAGAGACAGATCATCCAGAAGGAAGATCAATAAGGCAAGAGTGGTCTGAAATGGCAAAATAGCACAGTTAGACTTAATAGATATCTATAGGATATTCCACCCAAAAACAACAGAATGCACATTATTTTCAAATGCACATGGAATGCTCTCCAGGATAGATCATGTGCTATGCCATAAAACAAGTGTCAACAAATTTAAGAGGATAGAAGTTATATCAAGCATGTTTTCTGGCAGCACTATGAAACTAGAAATAAACTACAGAAAGAAAAATTGGAAAAGAACAAAACATGTGGAGAATAAAAAACATGCTACTAAAAAAACCAGTGGGTCAATGAAGAAATTAAAGAGGAAATCAGAAAATACCTCAAGACAAATGAAAGTGGAAACACAACACCCTAAAATCTATGGAATGCAGCAAAAGTAGTTCTAAGAGGGAAGTTTATGGTGACTAAGTCCTCCCTCAAGAAACAAGAAAAATCTCAAACAACCTAACATAACATCTAAAGGAATTAGAAAAAGGAGAAAAAGCATAGCCCAAAGTCAGCACAAGGAAGGAAATAGTAAAATCAGAGAGGAAATGCATAAAATAGAGATTTAAAAAAAATTATAAAAAAGATCAATAAAACTAAGAGCTGGTTTTTTGTAAAGATAACCAAAATTGATATACTTTTAACCAGGCTCACCAAGAAGATGAGAGAGAGGACCCAAATAAACAAAGTAAGAAATGAAGCAGGAGAAATAACAACTGATACCACAGAGATACAAAAATTGATAAGAGGATACTATGAACAGTTAAATGCCAACAAACTGGATAACCTAGAAAAAATAGACAAATTTCTAGAAATATACAGCCTTCCAAGACTGAATCAAGAAGAAATAGATAATTTGAAGAGACCAAACACTAGTAATGAAATTGAATTAGTAATTTAAAAAACCTTCAAAAAAAAGAAGCAAAAGTGCAGGATTGGATGGCTTCACGAGGGAATACTACCAACCATATATACAAGAGTTAATACCTACCATTCTCAAAGTATTACAAAAAATTGAAGAGGATAGAACACTCCCCAGTTCATTCTAAAAGGCCACCATTACCCTGATACCAAAGTGAATCAGCTATACTTATACATATATCCCCATATCTCCTCCCTCTTGCATCTCCCTCCCATCCTCCCTATCCCACCCCTCTAGGTGGTCATAAAGTACCTTGATACCAAATCTAGAAAAAAACACTAGAAAAAAAAAGAAAATTACATGCCAATATCTGTGATGAATATAGATACAAATATCTGCAACAAAATATTAGCAAGCTGAATCCAACAATATATAAAAAGAATGACACCACACAGTGATAAAGTTGTATTTATTCCAGGGACACAAGGATGGTTCAATATTCACAAATCAATCAATGTGATACACCATATACATATATATAGGTGTGTGTGTGTGTATATGTGTGTATGTATATATATATATATATATATACATACACACATATAATGGAATATTCCTCAGCCATAAAAAAGAATGAAATTCTGCCATTTGCAGCAATGTAGACGGACCTAGAGAATATTATGCTTAGGAAGTTAGTCAGAGAAAAACAAATATGGTGTGATATCACTTTTACGTGGAATCTAAAAAATAAAGCAAATGAGTGTATATAGCAAAACAGAAGCAGACTCACAGATATAAAAAAACAAAGTAGTGATTACCAGTGTGGAGAGAAAAGTGGGGGGAGGGGCAAGGTAGGGATATGGGATTAAGATATACAAACTATTAAGTATAAAATAGATAAAACTATTATGTATAAAGAGCAACAAGGATATATTTTGTAACAGGAAATTATAGTCATTATCTTGCAATAACTTTTATGTAGTATATTCTGTAAAAATACTAAATCACTATTCTGTATACCTGCAACTAATATAATATTGTAAATCAATTATACTTCAATTTTAAAAGAATGGAAAATCCATTTTTATAGTGTATTTACAAATAATAAATGCAATAAGACCAAACTCATTAATATCACGAACTCATCATATCTAAATGACTATATTTAATCCATCAGTATCTATGCCGTATTTCACCAAAATAGCAAGAAAAGATTTTCTAAGATCTGCAACCCATTAGAAAAGAGACTTTCCTTTTTCCTTCAGAGAGATGTAACCTTGAGTCCTCTTTTTACTAGTACAAAACAATATGTAATTAACAATTTTAGCACTTGACATTCTTGTCTGATGGACAGTGGAAATTCTATACCCAAACTAAAAGATTTTGAAAGCAATTTCAAAATAAAAATAAAAACTACTATTTTGGGCTGAATAATACACCCCTCCACCAAGAAGAAAAAAATGTCCGTGTCCTAATCACCAGAACCTGTGAATATGTTACCTCACATGGCAAAAGAGACTTTGCAGCTGTGATTAAGAGTCTTGAGATGGGAGTTAGCTATTATATTCCAGGTGGGCCTAATGATGTACTCATATGGGTACTTATAAGAAAGATGCAAAAGGGGGCCTTCCTTGGAGGTCCAGTGGTTAAGGCTCCATGCTCCTAATGCAGGGGATCCAGGTTTGATCCCTGGTCAGGGAACTAGATCCTGTATTCCGCAACTAACTGCCTGCATATGACAACGAAGATACCGCATGCCATAACTAAGACCCAGGGCAGCCAAAATAAATAAATAAGTATTTTTTTAAAAAAAGAAGGATGCAAGAGGGTCAAAAGTAGAGAAGGTGAAATAATAAGAGAAGAACTGGGAAAGAAAGAGAGAGAACTGAAGATGCTATGCTGATGACATTGAAGATGGAGGAAGGGGTCATGAGCCAAGGAATGTAGGAGATCTCTAGAAAGTGGAAAAGACAAGGCAACATGTTCTCCCCTAGTGTTCTACCCATGTTCTCCAAGAGGAGCCAGCTTGGATAACACCATGTCTTCAGACCAATGAGCCTGTTTGAGGACATCTGAACTCCAGAAGTATAAGAGAGTAAAGGTGCATTGTTTTAAGCCACTAAGGTTGTGGCAATTTGTTGCAGCAACAATAGAAAACTAATATAACTACGCTTTCATATCGTCCTCACCACCCAATACCCAATTCTGGGAAAACAAAACTTATAATCTACTTTGAGAAATATTTCTTCCCCATTCAGGAGGGTATAGATGAACTAGTGAAAAACAGTAAAATCAGTTCATCTGTCACAGGCTTATGGTAGCATAGTATGCACAAAAAAATAGAATATGGCACCCATGTTTACAGATGCACATAATTTTTTATAAGAGAAAATAGCCTCTTAAATGCCCAAGCCCATGTCATGTTAGTCATCTGAGCACAAAAACATTCTCATTCTCTAATTGTTGTTTTTCCATACCTTAGGAAACTAAAGTTCTTTAAGGAAATTAATTTTCCTTAAAGCAAGTCTTCTTTAAATCTCACAAACACAATCTCTGCTTCCTGCCATCAGCCAGGATTGACAATAAATGTCTTGGCGAGTATACATCTGTAGAGCAGGGGACGGATTTTAGGATTAAAAACCCTGGTTTTAAGTCCTGGCTCTGCTGCTACACTTGAGCAAGTCTCTTAAGCTCTCTGAGCTTCAGTTTCCACCATCTCTAGACCATGATTGATAATGCCTACTTTGGGGAAATATGAAAATTAAATGAGATGATAGGTGACTGAATAACATGTAATCATTGCAGTTAATAACATAATAAATAATGCCATTTAAGTAATGTAATACATTTACCTAGGTTTAATACTTGTTATATCATCATCACAGCACCTCTTAGTTGGCAGTAAGTGGATTTGACTGCTTTCCCCACTTGGTTAAAAAAAAATAAATGAACTCCAAGCGAATGTCTTGTCCAAGAGCTATCAAATGGCAAAGCAGACACTTGAAACAAGGTCTTATGACTCCAAATACCACAATCTTGCCCTCTCAGGCCTGGAATAGAGGCTTTATTCTTCAAATAGAAAAAAGAGCAAAAAATCTTCCTAAAGTTTAACGGCATACTGTGATGACACAACAACGTTCATAAATTGGAACTGATACCAGATGTGCAGGCACCACTCTCCTGAACACTGAAACGGGGCACATGTAACACAAGACCTGTGATTGGAAATAACTACCACTGATCCTAGCACAATAGAGTTTTCATGAAAAAAGGTGCTTATTGAATGAAAAGATAAAGATTTGCCAGAAAATGCATCTGCCACACTAAAGTCCCTGCCCCAGAAAGCACTTCACTGTCCCATTTCCACAATAGTATTATATTTGTGCTTCTGCAATATTTTTAGTACCTCTAGATTTTAATTTGAAATGGATTTTTAATTTAGTTTAACTAGGTACTGAATATCTAATTAATACTTAAAGCACTTCAGTTTGGATCAGAATGAAGATGCCTACTAACAATATTTAATGATTATTTAGGGCAATATTTCAAAAATGAGCATTCTAATGGTCTTACATAAATATTTGACACAGCTTAATTATCTTTACAAATATGAATAGAAGCTGAGGAAGTAATACCACTTCTCAGCAGGCATTCCTATCTAATAATGTGGGTGGTAAGTGGAATCCATTTGGGAAAACAAGGTTTCATGCTCTTTCTAATGAAATTTCTATTTTTTACTAATTCCTCAGAGATGAGACATTTAATGAGAAAACAAGTCTCACTTTTGCGACTTTATCTTTATTGTTCTATTCTATTTTTATAAATGCAGAAAAGGTGTCAGGTTCAGATGGTACATTTTCAAAACACTTATTGATACGGACACTGTCTTCTTCAGGATCTGCCTAACTCCTAAGAATGCCATCCTTAACATTATTGCCTGCAATCACAAATATTTTTATTGTCTATTATTTAGAAGTCATTATACCAAGTCTGGAAATAAGATAAAAATGAGAGTATTAACCATTATTTATGTCTTCACAACAAGTATACAGACCCATGGGAGTGAGGACCATGTTTTTCTTATTTATCTTTTCATTTTCAGTCTTCTCTCAGGCATAGACAAAGGACTCTAGATTTTTTTCAATAAACAGATCTACAAAATTAAAATTATAATAGTAATGACCCCCTGGCTGATATTCCACCAGTTTCCGTAGTATGGTTTTCAGTTGTTTATGGCCAGCCTCCATTCTACTTGGTCAATGTTCATGATTTACAGATTCTTAAATATTTTGAAAATCACTTATATCCATATCAAAGAAAAGTGTCTTAAAATGTAATGCATGTGAAAAAATTTTTAAAGGTTGAAAAATTGTTAATAATAATGATGGTGCTGATGATGGAGATGATTAAAATTAGAAAAATGAGCATAAAAGGGAAAATTAATAACATGTAGCATGTTAATAACCAGGTTAATAAAGTAATAAAATTCTTAGAACTTCAGAAAGAGAGAAATTGATGGGTCTAGTCTAAACTAAGAAATATTTATAAAATATATTACACTTGAAGAGGTGTTAAATTACTGTTATGACATGATAAATAAAAGGGAAAATTATTTTTGCAGGTCAAATTACCTAGCCATATAATTTTTATATTAAATGATGAGACATTCAAGTAAAATGTTTTACCTTTCTGAAAGACAATAAGATTGGGAATTTTAAGAAATGTAATAACAATGAATGGACTATTTTGAATGAATGGACAAAGGTAAAGAAAATTATGATGTCTTGATTAGTTTATTCTACACCAAAGATTTCTGTGTTTTTTAATGTGGAGATGGAAAGAAAAACAAACACTAAAAATTAAAAATGGGTATAAAGGTTGCTAATTAAGCATATAAAATATGCTTAGTAAATATTTTAAAAATTAAATGCTTATCACTAATAATTTGACATTCAAAGTTAAAATATGATTTGAAGAAAACACAAAACTATCATTGCTGTAAATCAGACTACACAATAAAAAGGAAAAATATTGACATAATGTTGTTGAAGGCATAAAATACCATGGTTTTGTTGGAATTTTAGATAAATGTGATATATGTGAAAACAATAGCACAAAGTAGGGAGATGAAATGGAATTTGCTTGAAATAAAGTCTCTATTTTTACCAAAATTAAGTTAGTATTAATCTAAAGTAGCTTGTGCAAAATTAAAACGCATATTATAATCTCAGAACAACCATTAAGAAAATAACTCTAAAAATATAGTAAAAATATTAAATGAGATATTATAATATATCTATTTAGCACACAAAAAAGGCAATAAGGAAGAACAAAGAAAAAGTACATGAGACACATGGGAAACAAATAGCAAAATGGTAGATGTAAATCCAACAATAGCAAAAATTATAATAAATATAAATGCACCAAACCATCCAAAGGCAGAGATTATCAAACTAAATTTTTTAATAAGCTCAACTATATGTTATTTGTCCAAGCAACAATTTAGATTCAATGACAAAAAGTGTTAAAATTTTTAAAAGATTAAAAAATTTATATCATACAAATGATAATGGTAAGTGAACAGAAGTGGCTATATTTTTAACACAGAAAGATAGACTTTAAGACAGGCAATATCAGTAGAGTCAAAGATCATTGCTTAATGACAGAAGAGTCAATTCATCAGTAAGATATAATAATTATAAATATGTATGCACCTAACAACAGAGCTCCAAAATGCATAAATCAAAAATTGACAAAATTGAAAGGAGAAACAAATTATTCAATGATAATAATTGGAGATATCATTGCTCTACTCTTAATAATTGACAGAAAACCTAAGCAGAAAATCATCAAGTACTTAGAAGACTGAACAACATTCTCAGCTAGTTTTGATAAATTCAGAAGTATTTAAAGCACACAAAGTATGTTTTCTGACTACAGTGGAATTAAATTATACATATATATATATATATATATATATATATATATATATATAACAGAAAGGAACTTGATAAATCTCCAACAATATTTTTTTATTGGAGTAAAATTGCTTTACAACGTTGTGTTAGTTTCTGCTGTACAATGAAGTGAGTCAGCTATATGTACAGCTATATCCCCTTCCTCTTGGGCCTCCATCCCACCCATCAAGGTTGACACAGAACACCAAGCTGAGGTCCCTGTGCTATACAGCAGGTTCTCACTAGCTATTTTACACATGGTAATGTATTTATGTCAAACCTAATCACCTAGTTCATCCCACCCTCCCCTTCCCCACCATGACCACATGTCTGGTCTCTACATCTACATCTCTATTCCTGCTGTACAAATAGGTTCATCTTTATGATTTTTCTAGATTCCACATATATGTGATAATATACGATATTTGTTTTTCTCTTTCTGGCTTACTTCACTCTGTGTAACAGACTCTAGGTCCATCCACATCTCTACAAATAACCCAATTTCATTCCCTTTTATGGCAGAGCAATATTCCATTGTATATATGTACCACATCTTCTTTATCCATTCATCTATCATTGAACATTTAGGTTGTTTCCATGTCCTGGTTATTGTAAATAGTGCTGCAATGAACACTGCAGTACATATGTCCTTTTGAATTATGGTTTTCTCTGGGTATATGCCCAGTAGTGGGATTGCTGTGTCATATGGTAGTTCTATTTTTAGTTTTTTAAGGAACCTCCATACTGTTCTCCATAGTGGTTGTATCAATTTACATTCCCACCAACAGTGCAAAAGTGTTCCTTTTTCTCCACACCCTCTCTAGCATTTATTGTTTATAGATTTTTTATTTTTTTTTTTGCGGTACACGGGCCTCTCACTGCTGTGTCCTCTCCCTTTGTGGAGCACAGGCTCCGGATGCGCAGGCCCAACGGCCATGGTCCACGGGCCCAGCCGCTGTGGCATGTGAGATCTTCCCGGACCGGGGCACGAACCCGTGTCCCCTGTATCGGCAGGCGGACTCCCAACCACTGCACCACCAGGGAAGCCCTGTTTATAGATTTTTTGATGATGGCCATTCTGACTAGTGTGAGTTGATACCTCATTGTAGTTTTGGTTTGCATTTCTCTAATAATTAATGAAGTTCAGCATCTTTTCATGTGCCTCTTGACCATCTGTATGTCTCCTTTGGTGAAATGTCTATGTAGGTCTTCCACCCATTTTTTAATTGTGTTGTTTGTTTTTTTGATATTGAGCTCCATGAGCTGTTTGTATATTTTAGGGATTAATCCTTTGTCCGTTACTTCATTTGCAAATATTTCCTCCCATTCTGAGAGTTGTTTTTTGGTCTTGTTTATGGTCTCCTTTGTTGTGCAAAAGCTTTTTTCATTGGGTCCCATTTGTTTATTTATTTTTTTTATTTTCATTACTCTAGGAGGTGGGTCAAAAAAGATCTTGCTGTGGTTTATGTCAAAGAGTGTTCTGCCTATGTTTTCCTCTAAGAGTTTTATAGTGTCTGGTCTTACCTTTAGGTCTTTAATCCATTTTGAGCTTATTTTTGTGTATGGTGTTATATAGTGTTCTAATTTCATTCTTTTACATGTAGCTGTCCAGTTTTCCCAGCACCACTTATTGAAGAGGCTGTCTTTTATCCATTTCATGTTCTTGCCTCCTTCATCATAAATTAGGTGACCATATGTGCATGGGTTTATCTCTGGGCTTTCTATCCTGTACCATTGATCTATATTTCTGTTTTTGTGCCAGTACCATACTGCCTTGATTACTGTAGCTTTGTAGTATAGTTTGAAGTCAAGTAGCCTGATTCCTCCAGCTCTGTTTTTCTTTCTCAATGTTGCTTTGGCTATTCGGGGTCTTTTGTGTTTCCATACAGATTGAAAAATTTTTTGTTCTAATTCTGTGAAGAATGCCATTGGTAGTTTGGTAAGGATTGCATTGAAATTAAGTAACACACTTCTAAATAGCCCATTAATCAGTCAAAGATAAAGGGAACTTAGAAAATATTTTGAGCTGAATTAAAACAAAAACAAAATATATCATAATTTATGTGCTGAAGCTAGTGTAGTCCTTACAGAGCAATTTAGATATTTAAATGTCTGTATTAGAAAACAAGAAATGTCTCAAATCAATAACCTATGATTCTTAAGAAACTAAAAAAGAGGAGCAAGCAGAAGAAAAGCAGCCAGAAGGAAAAAAAAAAAATAGTAAAGATCTAAACTGAAATGAAAGAAACAGCAAAAAGAAAAACAATTTTAAAAATCATGAAACTAAGAGATGGTTCTTTAGAAGACAAAATAAATTAGCAGGTTTTTTAGCTAATTAGATGAGGAAAAGAAGGAGAAGACAAATATTAAAATCAAGGTTGAAAGAAAAACATCACTACTAATCCCACCAAAATGAAAAGGATTATAAAGAAACACTATGAACAAATTTATTCCAACAAATTTACATAATATATCCAAATCCTTGAAAATACACAAATAACAAAAACTGACTGAAGAGAAAATAAAATGAATAGACCTAAAGCAAGAAAAGAAACTGAACTAGTTTTGTTTTTTTTTTAATCTTCCTATAAGGAAAACCTGAGGAACATATGGCTTCACTGTTAATTTCTATCAAGTGTTAAAAACTAAACCAAAGCAGTACTAATCCTCCATAAACCCTATAAAAAAGGAGAAGGAATCATTTTCCAATCCAATCCTTAAGGCCAGTTTTATCCTGATATTGACAAAACCATCACAAGGGAAAACAAAACAAAACAATAGCCCAATATCCCTCATGAACACATACTACAGAATCCTTAGCAAAGGATTAGTAATTAAATTCAGTTTCATATAAAAAAGATTATATAGCATCACCAAGCTCAATTTATTCCAGGAATGCAAGATTAGTATGACCTTAAACAAATCAATTAGTATTATAATCAATATTAATAGAAAAATAGGTAAAATCCAAATGATAATCTTAATAGTCAAATACAAAATGTCTGATAAAATTCAGCACTCATTCATCTGAAAAAATGTTCAGATTCTAGAAATAGAAGGATATTTCCTCAATCTTATCAAGGTGTCTGTCAAAAACCTACAGCTAAAATCCTACTTAATGGTGACTGAATGTTCTCACTCTGAAATTTGGCATTACAGTGGCAGGGTTCCAACAGAAACCATATAGCTCACAAGGCCTACAAAAATTATTATTTGGCCCTTTAGAGAAAAATTTGTGGATCTCTATCTTACATGAAAGTAGTCACTTGCAAAAAAACTACATATTGTATGATTGCATTTATATATTTCAGAAAGACAGAAAGAAAACCAGTGGTTGCCTGAGCCTGAGAGTGGAGACATGGATTGACTACAAACATGCAAGAGGGAACTTGTTGGGGATGAAAATGTCTTAAGATTGGATTGTGATGATGATTGCACAATTGTATATATTTATTAAATAAAACACTAAATTGTAGTTATAATAGGTGAACTTTTATATATAAATTATATTTCATTGAAACTTAAAAATTAACAGGTCCAGTAATTATTTTACAAAAATTATTTTAATCCAAATGACTTAAAGTACTCATTTACTGTGATTAAAATTTGAATTTTCTATTATTTAATTTCAAAATTTTGATATAAAAATCTTTGTGTCTCATTATTACTGTTATTATTTTTAAAGGTCATCTAATTAAAACCTTTTTTTTTGTCATGAGAAAGGGCACATATTTTTCTAATTTTGCACAAAGGCACCGTATGGACTAGCAGTATTGATGTTTCCAGTAGCATGTTACAGAGCTTCTTAATTAATATTTTGTTTAAAACATTAGTAACCATATTCACAGGTGAAAGGAGCTGGTAGAGGGCGGCAGATACATTCAACCCAAAAAGACTTTGTCAGGGTAGACAATCTAAGAAGATTTAAACTGGTATGCGCATAAAGTCCTACTCATCTTGAGTTCCAAAATCCAAACATCATGTAAAAGATGGATATGAGACGACATAACAGTAGTACACATTAAAGGGAGGTTTTAGTTGAGAGTAAGCTTAATAGCAGTTAAGAGTGGGAATTCCTTAAATGTGTGACATCCTATCATTTAGGAGAGAGATTAGATTCCTCTTTATAGCAACCAAGAAGAGAACCAAAGCCAAAGGACAGAATTGAAAGGAAAGCAAATTTCAGCTCAGCATGTTTTAATGATTACAAGTCCCTGAAGCAGCAGATGATATAAAATAAGACCTGAGATATTTCTAAAGCCCATTCAACTTCTGTTATTTAATAATTCTATGTCAATGAACAGTATAATAACTCAGGTTCCTGATCATCCAATGTCAAAATCCACAAATTAGAGTTTAGTGTTTCCACTTTAAACTCATGGCAGGCTCATTCCTTAGTTAAGGGGTTTTGTTTATATCTGTAATTAATGTTGTAAGTCTCCTTTTTTACTCCCTTATGTTTCTTCTCTCATGTTCTATCTCCACCTGTACACTATGGAGGAGAAATTGGAGAATTAACACCCAATACATCAGTTAGGTAGTTGCTATCTCCACCAAGTTAGTCACCCACAAGGAGGATGGGGCTATTGCCTATCTATGACTGGGGAAAATAGGGCTGCTCTTTCTGCGTTACCCATATTTCTCCTAAGCATAAACAATACAGTGGATGTTGATGATGATTTAACTTATATATATAGATGTATGTGTGTACACTTGTCCATATACAATAAAATTTCATTATTTGTGGATTCTATATTTGTGAAGTCATATACTCCCTAAAATTTATTTGTAACCCCAATGTCAACATGCATTATGCTTCCATGGTTATTTGTGGACATGTACAGAGTCACCTGATGTGTATGTTCTCAGCTGTGGTTGAACAACACTCTGCCTTCTTGTTTAAGCTTTCATACTGTAAAAAAAGTCCCTTATGTTTTTCACATTTTTGTGGGGTTTTTTTTTAGTGAATTCACTGTTTAAAATGGCTCCCAAGTATAGTGCTGAAGTGCTGTACATTGTTCCTAAGTGCAAGAAGGCTGTGATGTGCCTTATAGGGAAAATCTGTGTACTAGATAAGCTTATTCAGCCATGAATTATGGTGCTGCTGACTACGACTTCAATGTTAATGAGTCAAGAATTATATTAAATAAGGTGTCCTTAATCAGAAACACATAAAACAAGGACATGTACTGGTCAGTTGATGAAATATTGTGACCAGAGGTGTGCAGGAACCTAATTCTAGGATCAATGGCTCAGTATCAAGATTCACTAATTCAGTGTTTATAGCAACTTTATAGAACAAACTACTATGAATAATGAGAACCAAATGTGTGCTCGTGTGTGTGTGTGTGTGTGTGTGTGTGGAGAGAGAGAGATAGAGACACAGATTGAGTGGTTCTTTCAAAGTAAGCTGGGAGTGGAAGGAAGGGAAGGTGATGTACACTGAGAGAAATGTCTCATATATCATAACATCTGATGGAAAAACCTGAACAAATTTTTTGGCCAGCACAGTATATACTGAATCTGGAAGAAGTAATACCTATGTTAGAATCCTGGCTTTGTATGCCAGATAAGAAATCATATTTTTAGAGAATTAGTTACTAATAGTCTGTCTCTTATTATTTTAATTTCTATAAACATCAGTTTCCTCATCAAGCATGTAGTAAAACTCAAATTAATATTAGCTTTTACATAATACTGACAAAGTTGGGTACTACAAAGTAAAATTATTAAGATAAAATTATTGCTCAGTTTCTTCCCATTCAAAGAAAAGTATTGGCTCCAATGAGCTCTACATATGTCTCCACTGCTCGAGATTCAACAGTTCTTTCTCGAGGCAGGCGGGATTCAGTTTGCTTCTGGTTCTGGGTACACTCACCGGGGAAGGGTCTCCTGGAGCCGAAGGCAGTCGGTGACCTACCTGAGATACTTCAGAGAGAGGTGACAGTACGTTAATGGAATCAACCTCTTCATCCAGCAGGCTCACAAATTTGACTTGTCATCCTTAAGTGTATCAGCCTCCAAAAGAGGAGGTAATCCGCTGAACAGGCTGTAGAGAATTATTTTCCATGTTTTTTTATGCTTGGGGCTACTGTTGGTCAATACGTTTCTTTAAACAAAAGTCAGGTAGGGAGTTGAGGAAGATGGCAGAAGAGTAAGACGGGGAGATCACCTTCCTTCCCACAGATACATCAGAAATACATCTACACATGAAACTTCTCCTATAAAACACCCACTGAATGCTGGCAGAAGACCTCAGACCTCCCAAAAGGAAAGAAACTCCCCACATACCTGGGTAGGGCAAAAGAAAAAAGAATAAACAGAGACAAAAGAATAGGGACAGGGCCTGCACCAGTGGGAGGGAGCTGTGAAGGAGGAAAGGTTTCCACACACTAGAAGCCCCTTCACAGGAGGAGACTGCAGGTGGTGGAGGGGGGAAGCTTCGGAGCCATGGAGGAGAGCACAGCAACAGGGGTGCGGAGGGCAAAGTGGGGAGATTCCTGCACAGAGGATCGGTGCCGATCAGCACTCAGCAGCTCGAGAGGCTTGTCTGCTCACCCGCCAGGGTGGGTGGGGCTGGGAGCTGAGGTTGGGCTTTGGTTGGGTCGCAGGGAGAGGACTGGGGTTGACGGTGTGAACACAGCCTGAAGGGGTTAGTGCACCACGGCTAGCCGAGATGGAGTCCAGGAAAAAGTCTGGATCTGCCGAAGAGGCAAGAGAATTTTTCTTGCCTCTGTGCTTCCTGGAACAGGAGGAGAGGGGATTAAGAACGCTGAATAAAGGAGCTCCAGAGATGGTCGTGAGCCACAGCTAAAAGCCCGGACCCCAGAGACGTGCATGAGATGCTAAGGCTGGTGCTGCCGCCACCAAGAAGCCTGTGCGCCAGCGCAGGTCACTATCCACACCTCCCCTCCCGGTAGCCTGTGCAGTCTGCCACTGCCAGGGTCCAGTGATCCAGGGACAACTTCCCTGGGAGAACGCACGGTGCACCTCAGGCTGGTGCAATGTCACGCTAGCCTCTGCTGCCGCAGGCTCACAGCGCATCCGCACCCCTCCCCCCCAGGCCTGAGTGAGCCAGAGTCCCCGAATCAGCTGCTCCTTTAACCCTATCCTGTCTGAGCGAAGAACAGACGCCCTCAGGCGACCTATATGCACAGGCAGGGCCAAATCCAAAGCTGAACCCCTGGAGCTTTGCGAACAAAGAAGAGAAAGGGAAATTTCTCCCAGCAGCCTCAGTAGCAGTGGATTAAATCGCCACAATCAACTTGATGCAACCTGCATCTGTGGATTACCTGAATAGACAACAGATCATCCCAAATTGAGGAGATGGATTTTGAGAGCAATATATATTATTTTTTCCCCTGTTCCTCTTTTTGTGAGTGTGTATGTGTATGCTTCTGTGCAAGATTTTGTCTGTATCGCTTTGCTTTCACCATTTGTCCTATGGTTCTGTCCATCCGTTTTTCCTTTTTTTTTTCTTTTTAAAAAAAAACTTTTTCCTTAATAATTATTTTTTATTTTAATAAGTTTATTTTATATTTATTTTATTTTATCTTCTTTCTTTCTGTCTTTCTTTCTGCTTTTTCACCCTTTTATTCTGAGCCGTGTGGATGAAAGGCTCTTGGTGCTAAAGACAGGAGTCAGTGCTGTGCCTCTGAGCCGGGAGAGCCAACTTCAGGACGCTGGTCCACAAGAGACCTCCCAGCTCCACATAATATCAAACAGCGAAAATCTGCCAGAGACCTCCATCTCAACACCAAGACCCAGGTTCACTCAACGACTAGCAAGCTACAGTGCTGGACAACCTATGCCAAACAGCTAGCAAACAGGAACACAACCCCACCCACTAGCAGAGAGGCTGCCTAAAATCATAATAAGTCCACAGACACCCCAAAACACACCACCAGATGTGGGCCTGCCCACCAGAAAGACAAGATCCAGCCTCATCCACCAGAACACAGGCACTAGTCCCCTCCACCAGGAAACCGGCACAACCCACTGAACCAACTTAATCCACTGGGGACAGACACCAAAAACAATGGGAACTACGAAGCTGCAGCCTGGAAAAAGGAGACTCCAAACACAGTAAGATAAGCAAAATGAGAAAACAGAAAAACACACAGCAGATGAAGGAGCAAGATAACTCACCAGACCTAACAAATGAAGAGGAAATATGCAGTCTACCTGAAAAAGAATTCAGAATAATGATAGTAAAGATGATCAAAAATCTTGGAAATAGAATAGACAAAATGCAAGAAACATTTAACAAGGACCTAGAAGAACTAAAGATGAAACAAGCAACGATGAACAACACAATAAATGAAACTAAAAATACTCTAGAAGGGAACAATAGCAGAATAACTGAGGCAGAAGAATGGATAAGTGACCTGGAAGGTAAAATACTGAAAATAACTACTGCAGAGAAGAATAAAGACAAAAGAATGAAAAGAACTGAGTACAGTCTCAGAGACTTCTGGGACAACACTAAACCCACCAACATTTGAATTATAGGGGTCCCAGAAGGAGAAAAGAAAAAGAAAGAGACTGAGAAAATATTTGAAGTGATTATAGTTGAAAATTTCCCTAATATGGGAAAGGAAATAGTTAATCAAGTCTAGGAAGCACAGAGAGTCCCATACAGGATAAATCCAAGGATAAACATGCCAAGAAATATATTAATCAAACTATCAAAAATTAACTACAAAGAAAACATATTAAAAGCAACAAGGGAAAAACAACAAATAATATACAAGGGAATCCCCATAAGGTTAACAGCTGATCTTTCAGCAGAAACTCTGCAAGCCAGAAGGGATTGGCAGGACACATTGAAAGTGATGAAGGAGAAAAACCTGCAACCAAGATTACTCTACTGAGCAAGGATCTCATTCAGATTTGATGGAGAAACTAAAACCTTTACAGACAAGCAAAAGCTGAGACAGTTCAGCACCACCAAACCAGCTTTACAACAAATATAAAGGAACTTCTCTAGGCAAGAAACACAAGAGAAGGAAAAGACCTACAATAACAAACTCAAAACAATTAAGAAAATGGGAATAGGAACATACATATTGATAATTACCTTAAATGTAAATGGATTAAATGCTCCCACCAAAAGACACAGACAGGCTGAATGGATAACAAAAACAAGACCCATATATATGCTGTCTACAAAAGACCCACTTCAGACCTTTGGACACATACAGACTGAAAGTGAAGGGATGGAAAAAGATATTCCATGAAAATGGAAATCAAAAGAAAGCTGGAGTAGCAATTCTCATATCAGACAACATAGACTTTAAAATAAAGACTATTACAAGAGACAAAGAAGGACACTACATAATGATCAAGGGATCGATCTAAGAAAAAGATATAACAATGGTAAATATTTATGCAGCCAACATAGAAGCACCTCAATACATAAGGCAAATACTAACAGCCATAAAGGGGGAAATCAACAGTAACACAATCATAGTAGGGGACTTAAACACCCCACTTTCACCAATGGACAGATCATCCAAAATGAAAGTAAGTAAGTAAACACAAGCTTTAAATGATACATTAAACAAGATGGACTTAATTGATATTTATAGGACACTCCATCCAAAAACAACAGAATACACATTTTTCTCAAGTGCTCATGGAACATTATCCAGGATAGATCATATCTTGGGACACAAATCAATCCTTGGTAAATTTAAGAAAATTGAAATCATATCAAGTATCTTTTCCAACCACAATGCTATGAAACTAGATATCAATTACAGGAAAAGAACTGTAAAAAATACAAACACATGGAGGTTAAATAATACACTACTTAATAACGAAGTGATCATTGAGGAAATCAAAGGGGAAATCAAAAAATACCTAGAAACAAATGAGACACGACGACCCAAAACCTATGGGATGCAGCAAAAGCAGTTCTAAGAGGGAAGTTTATAGAAAAACAATCCTACCTTAAGAAACAAGAACCATCTCAAAAAAACAACCTAACCTTGCAATTAAAGCAATTAGAGAAAGAAGAACAAAAAAACCCCAAAGTTAGCAGAAGGAAAGAAATCATAAAGATCAGATCAGAAATAAATGAAAAAGAAATGAAGGAAGCGATAGCAAAGATCAGTAAAATTAAAAGCTGGTTCCTTGAGAAGATAAACAAAATTGATAAACCATTAGCCAGACTCATCAAGAAAAAATGGGAAAAGACTCAAATCAGTACAATTAGAAATGAAAAAGGAGAAGTAACAACT
Source organism: Delphinapterus leucas (assembly GCF_059928025.1). NCBI lineage: Eukaryota > Metazoa > Chordata > Mammalia > Artiodactyla > Monodontidae > Delphinapterus > Delphinapterus leucas. The sequence goes on along the minus strand of NC_143135.1, from coordinate 80,682,930 downwards.
GACACTGCAGAAATACAAAGGATCATGAGAGATTACTGCAAGCAACTCTATGCCAATAAAATGGAAGAAATGGACAAATTCTTAGAAAAGCACAACCTGCTGAGACTGAACCAGGAAGAAATAGAAAATATGTGCAGACCAATGACAAGCACTGAAATTGAAACTGTATTTAAAAATCTTCCAACAAACAAAAGCCCAGGACCAGATGGCTTCACAGGCGAATTCTATCAAACATTTAGAGAAAAGCTAACACCTATCCTTCTCAAACTCTTCCAAAGTATAGCAGAGGGAGGAACACTCCCAAACTCATTCTACTAGGCCACCATCACCTTGATACCAATACCAGACAAAGATGTCACAAAGAAGGAAAACTACAGAGCAATATCACTGATGAACAAAGATGCAAAAATCCTCAACAAAATAGTAGCAAACAGAATCCAACAGCACATTAAATGGATCATACACCATGATCAAGTGGGGTTTATTCCAGGAATGTAAGAATTCTTCAATATACACAAATCAATCAACGTGATACACCATATTAAAAAATTGAAGGAGAAAAATCATATGATAATCTCAATAGATGCAGAGAAAGCTTTTGACAAAATTCAACACACATTTATGATAAAAACCCTGCAGAAAGTAGGCATAGAGGGAACTTTCCTCAACATAATAAAGGCCACAGATGACAAACCCACAGCCAACATCATCCTCAATGGTGAAAAACTGAAACCATTTTCACTAAGGTCAGGAACAAGACAAGGTTGACAACTCTCACCACTATTACTCAACATAGTTTTGGAAGTTTTAGCCACAGCAATCAGAGAAGAAAAAGAAACAAAAGGAATCCAAATCAGAAAAGAAGAAGTAAAGCTGTCACTGTTTGCAGATGACATGATACTATACATAGAGAATCCTAAAGATGCTACCAGAAAACTATTAGAGCTAATCAATGAATTTGGTAAAGTAGCAGGATACAAAATTAATGCACAGAAATCTCTGGCATTCATCTACACTAATGATGAAAAACCTGAAAGGGAAATTAAGAAAACACTCCCATTTACCATTGCAACAAAAAGAATAAAATATCTAGGAATAACCTATCTAAGGAGACAAAAGACCTGTATGCAGAAAATTATAAGACACTGATGAAAGAAATTAAAGATGATACAAATAGATGGAGAGATATACCATGTTTTTGGATTGGAAGAATCAACATTGTGAAAATGACTCTACTACCCAAAGCAATCTATAGATTCAATGCAATCCCTATCAAACTACCAATGACATTTTTCAGAGAACTAGAACAAAAAATTTCACAATTTGTATGGAAACACAAAAGACCCCGAATAGCTAAAGCAATCTTGAGAATGAAAAATGGAGCTGGAGGAATCAGGCTCCCTGACTTCAGACTATACTACAAAGCTACAGTAATCAAGACAGTATGGTACTGGCACAAAAACAGAAATATAGATCAATGGAACAGGATAGAAAGCCCAGAGATAAACCCACACACATATGGTCACATTATCTTTGATAAAGGAGGCAAGAATATACAGTGGAGAAAAGATAGCTTCTTCAATAAGTGGTGCTGGGAAAACTGGACAGATACATGTAAAAGTATGAGATTAGAACACTCCCTAACACCATACACAAAAATAAGCTCAAGGTGGATTAAAGACCTAAATGTAAAGCCAGAAGCTATCACACTCTTAGAGGAAAACCATGGCAGAACACTCTATGAGATAAATCACAGCAAGATCCTTTTTGACCCACCTCCTAGAGAAATGGAAGTAAAAACAAAAATAAACAAATGGTACCTAATGAAACTTAAAAGCTTTTGCACAGCAAAGGAAACCATAAACAAGACCAAAAAACCCTCAGAATGGGAGAAAATATTTGCAAATGAAGCAACTGACAAAGGTTTAATCTCCAAAATTTACAAGCAGCTCATGCAGCTCAATATCAAAAAAACAAACAACCCAATCCAAAAATGGGCAGAAAACTTAAATAGACATTTCTCCAAAGAAGATATACAGATTGTTCAACATCATTAATCATTAGAGAAATTCAAGTCAAAACTGCAATGAGATAGCATCTCATACCAGTCAGAATGGCCATCGTCAAAAAATGTAGAAACAATAAATGCTGGAGAGGGTGTGGAGAAAAAGGAACCCTCTTGCACTGTTGGTGGGAATGTAAATTGATACAGTCACTATGGAGAACACTATGGAGGTTCCTTAAAAAACTAAAAATAGAATTACCATATGACCCAGTAATCCCACTACTGGGCATATACCCTGAGCAAACCATAATTCAAAAAGAGTCATGTAGGGCTTCCCTGGTGGCGCAGTGGTTGAGAGTCCGCCTGCCGATGCAGGGGACACGGGTTCGTGCCCCAGTACGGGAGGATCCCACGTGCCGCGGAGTGGCTGGGCCCGTGAGCCATGGCCGCTGAGCCTGCGCGTCCGGAGCCTGTGCTCCGCAACGGGCGAGACCACAGCAGTGAGAGGCCTGTGTACCGCAAAAAAAAAAAAAAAAAAAAGAGTCATGTACCAATATGTTCATTGCAGCACTATTTACAATAACCAGGATATGGAAGCAACCTACGTGTCCATCAACAGATGAATTGATAAAGAAGATGTGTCATATATACAATGGAATATTACTCAGCCATGACAAGAAACAAAATTGAGTTATTTGTAGTGAGGTGGATGGAACTAGAGTCTGTCGTACAGAGTGAAGTAAGTCAGAAAGAGAAAAACAAATACCATATGCTAACACATATATATGGAATCTAAGAAAAAAAAAAAGTTATGAAGAACCTAGGCGTAAGACGGGAATAAAGACACAGACCTACTAGAGAATGGACCTGAGTATATGTGGAGGGGGAAGTGTAAGCTGTGGCAAAGTGAGAGAGCGGCATGGACATGTATACACTACAAACGTAAAATAGATAGCTAGTGCGAAGCAGCCGCATAGCACAGGCAGATCAGCTCGGAGGTTTCTGACCACGTAGAGGGGTGGTATAGGGAGGGTTGGAGGGAGGGAGACAGAAGAGGGAAGAGATATGGGAGCATATGTATATGTATAACTGATTCACTTTGTTATAAAGCAGAAGCTAACACACCATTGTAAAGCAATTATACTCCAATAAAGATGTTAAAAAAAAAAAGACAGGTAAATTAAAAAAATTAAATTACAAAAAAAGATATAATTATTTAAACTGTTTCAAAATTTCCTAGAATAGAAAATATTATCAGAGTATTATCTAGCACATAATTTCAGGCAGCCATACTTTTAAACATGCATTTAGGATCATCAGGAAGAAGGTTTATAGTTAATTAATGTTGTCTGCCAGAAGCATCATTATAGGGAGTAGTATACTCAGTTAAAACCTGTTATATGAGGGCTTACAGACTTTCATTGTGGACATATACTTTATATTTCTAGTATTACACCCTTGTTTATGTCTGGAGAGAACTGCAAGTCACTTAGGAAATACTGAAAATTAATTTTAATACAAAAGTTTTACAACTGTTGAGCATGAGTGGCCTCAAACTTAAGTATGTTGACAACATGGCACTAGGAAGAAGCCATGCTGTGAAACTGGCATAACCTCCCGGTACACTCAGTAATATAATTGACACAAGCAGGATTTACAAATTAGTGAGCATAAGAATGTAGAAAGAGAGCTGTGGCTTATGTTATCAATTTGATGATTGTTTCATTATGGGGCTGTGGGAATCTGTATTTTTGAGGAGAGACCCCCCCACCAAGCATCTGGCTGAGATATGGGACTAGTTAGCCTAAACAGTAGGAATGGCAAGAGTGAAATGTGTACCAAGGGCCCAGGTTCTGTCGGAGTTCCTGGGAATAGTTCTTGTTCCATCAGGGGGACTTCAAGAATGGGTACAGAGTGGACATTCAACTATGACGTTGATAAAGCTATAGCTTCAGGGCCCCTCACATGCTTGACTTTCTCTCAAGACTCTGGGAGAACCCTAGCAAGGTGTTCATATTGTCATGTGGTTTTGTAAAACTTAACCAAAGTAAAACATTTTTGCATGTACGACCACTATGTCTTTGTAAAGCCTCTTCCCCTCATCATACCTCCTTTTATACCCAGTGGCTTAGAGTGGCTATGAGTAATTTTGAAACCCTGCTAAGAGGGAAATAAGTTAGGCACACATTTAATTAGGACTTACTTAGTGAGATGATTATTTGGCTTTCAGTCACTTCCATGAACTTGTTATTAGTAGCTAGATATAAGCATGGCTTCTTAGAATACTCTTATCTGCAGGCCAATTCACTTGGAGCTCTGACAAAAAGGTAAAGGGCCAGAGACCATATCTGAATATGTCAAATTTCAAAACTTGACAATAATCCTAAAAATTTATTTTATGTTACCAATAGTGAGCTGTGAAGAGGAATGATGAAATGCTTTCAAACTATTAATAATAAAAAAAAAACACATTTCAATCAACCCTCCTAGGGGAAATACTGAATTTTCTATTATAATAGATAATTATAATAGACATTGTAATATCTACATATTACAATAATAGATATTTTAATATCTATTATTGTAATATTTACATATTAAAATGATAGATATTTTATACCCATAGATATTACAATATATAGTTATTGTAATATCTATATATTATCTAATATCTATATTGTAATATCATTGTCAATAGTCAAAGAATATAAAGCCAAATAATGTTTAAAATTATGAAACTGTTATAGGTAGCTAACTAGTACAAAAATTATTTCATTTGGCTGGATTGTGATATTTGTAGTATTTATCACATTTGTAATTTTTTATTTCTTTTTCATGCTAGATATTCAGTCTCATAACTCATAAGATAGGGAGGATGTCTGTCTTTGGGTCTGGCTAGAAAGAAGCTTGACTGATCATTGAAACTTTCAGTGAATTCAGCTTCAAGGAACTGGCAAACACAGGAGCATAGAAAAGGGAGTAAGGCAGTGGCTGGTGGAGCTAGCCAGAAGAAATATGCCTCAGGGAAAATTCCACTTGAGACATTATTCAGACATAATGAGAAGACAATATGTATCCTCAATTTATTTTATGAGTCTATTTAATGAAGAAGATGTTATTGCTTATAACTTTGTTTTTCTGGTCAATGGGGATCTCAGAACCATAGAAAGTATAACGTTTTAAAGATCACATACTTCAAGAACTTTTTCTTTTAATGAGTAAACTGAGGCCTAAAGTGTTCAAAATATTATTTCTTAGTGGCAGAACATACTAACATTTTCTGTGAATATATACCTTCTGAGAACTGATGTTTTATGAAAACTGTCTGGGAAACTAGTTTATACCAGTGAAAGCACTCCATATTAATCAAGGGATTTAAAACATAGCAAGAAGACACAGTAACTTCTTATTGTTAAATGGATGCAGAGACCTTCCTAAGTCCCTCTCAGCATTATATCACAAGAGAACATGCACTAATATTCTGTGCACATAACATTTATCATGAGCAATTATAGATCTCAAGAAAAGGTGAGCTAAAACCCAAAGAAGCTCTTAAAAAAATCACTGCATTAATTTTAAGGACACAAAATAGTTATTTAACTAGAGATCACATCAGGTATTTTACCTACAGGCTCCGGACACGCAGGCTCAGCGTCCATGGCGCACGGGCCCAGCCACCCCGCGGCATGTGGGATCTTCCCGGACCGGGGCACGAATGCGTGTCCCCTGCATCGGCAGGCGGACTCTCAACCACTGCGCCAGCAGGGAAGCCCACCTAACTTTTTAAAAGTCATTCAATATTTCACTTGGGTGGCAGGTACACATAGGCATGAACTCTAGTATTCCAATCTGGTAAATTTCTTTGTATCACTCTAGGTGAGGCTTCACAATTCATGAATTAACTCACAGTTGACCAGATGCCACTTTTACAATGACCCAAAATTTGGTGCTTTTTTCCCTCTAGTCATCCTAATAATCAGACTGAGCCATAAAATTGCAGTTTTATTTATTGATTAACTTCTATGTACCAAGTGCAGTCCTACATTTTATATTCACAGTCTCATATAATTTCCACCAGGTATTATTTTTCCAATTTTACAGATGAGAAAACAGTCTCATAAATATTAAATAACTAGGACAAGGTCAAATAGCCAATATCTAACAGGGCCAGAATTTAAGATAAAGCTTTCTCTTTACCAAAAGCTATCTTGTAGAGCAGCAGCAATATGATGACCCCCTCACTGGCCTCAAGGGGAGGTTAAAACAATAGAGGAGCTGGGCTTGAGTCTAGGTTCAGCCTCTCACTAGAATCCAACATAGCCTCTTATAGAATCATTGTGACACTGGATGGAAAGAAGGAAAGTAAGCTGAATAAAATAAACATCCTCCTAACAGACAAAAATGACTACATATTGCACCACATTCATGCAGATAACCTGACTCAGACAGTTCTGTATCAGTGACAGCCCAGACAAGAAAACTGGCTGCCTCGTGCAGTTCAGTGACACTGAGGGAAGGGTCCCAAAGCTCAGGCTCCCATCCTGGTTCTCGACTTTTTCCTCAACTTCCTTCTAGATGTTTTCATCTGAAAAGTCCAAAGCAACAGTCTTTAACAGAATTTACTAATTCATCCTTTTATTCCATAAACATTGTTCTTGGACTAGGATGTAAAAACCTGTGCATGCCTCATGCTGGAGCAGGCGCACATTTAAACAAACTACCATAAATGTGATGTTCATAAAAATATCGAGACCCTTAAAAAAGTGGTCTTTATCATGACTTTTCTGTTTTAGTTAAATAGTTAAATATACATGCATTTCTTGATATATATCTTATATTTCACCGTCAAATCTGACTTTTCCCTCTTGTAGTATATTGCACTGTACAAAAATGGCTGCGATATCATTGTCTACTGCCTGTGTTCTTTTATAATCTTGTCATGCCCCTAGAGATGAAGTATAATTTCCCTCCTCTTGATATGGGAAGGTTTGGGACTCACTTATAATAACCAGAATGCAACCAAAGGGACACAGGGTTGCACTTTAGCAAGGTTGGAAAAGGTGGCACAGATTCTGTTTTGTTTACTAAGACACTGTGTTGGAGCTCTGAGCCACCATGGAAGCAGTAAACTGCCCTGAAGCTGCCATTCTGTGAGGAAGCCCAAGCTAACCTGTGGCAAATGAACTGCAGGTGGCTTATAGAAGCTATATATAGAAGCTTTAAAGAAGCTTAGTTTCTACAACCACAAGGAACTAAACTCTGCCCACAAACCGAATGAGCATGGATGTGGGTTCTTCCCCAGGACGGCCTCCAGATGAGAATGCAACCCAGCTAGCTGCTTAACTGCAGCCTGTGATACCTTGAGCAGAGCACCCAGCTAAGCCATGCCCAGACTTCTAACCCACAGAAATTGTGAAATAATAAACATGTGTGGTTTTAAGCCACTAAGTTTTTGGCAATTTGTTACATGGTAAAAGAAAACTAATACGGAAACGAAGAATGAGTTTAGTGTATAAATTTCATGGCATGAAGTCCTGAAGAGGTATATTGGAAGTCTGGATCTAAGCAATATTAACAGGGTTAGAAAGATCAGATATGAGACTTGGAAGATCCATGAAATTAAAAGGAAATCATGGAAAACACTATTCTTCTGACTTGCAGTTGGAGGAGCAGGCCACCCTCTCTCAGGATCTTACTTCAGGCAATCCCTCAAGGCTCTGTCTTTGGGCTTCACTCTCAGCTTCTTGCGTGTTCCCTGTCTCAGATTCTCTGTGCTGCATTTGGCCCCAGCTTTATTATTTTCCCCCAACTCCCTCTAACTCCATTTCAACTGCTCCTCTGAGTTCTCCCTGAGTTCTCAGTCACAGGCTTTATTTTTCACTGGCCGCAGTCCAGCTGTGTCTTTGTCAAAATTCAGCCTGACTTTAGGAGTCCCTACCCAAGTTCTGCACTCCCAGATGGGAAACCAGTATAGCTAAGGCGTCTGATTTGGTCTGTTTATCTCCTGCTTGATAGAACTACCATTTTCTAAGAGCACACACTGTGTTAACATAAGGAGGAAGAAAATGACAGCACTGATTCAATTCAGCACTAATCTGTGCAGATGTTCTGATGCTTTGCTATGGGGCCAGAGTCATCATCAGGACGGAAAGGGTCCCTCCAGGCCTTGTCCAGGCCTTCTTGTAGGCTAATTTTGCTTCATGTTAAATTGGCCTGTCACTTTATGATGGGATCAAATGGCTTCTTTAAAAAGTGAACAGGTGCTATATTACAAGCCAGTGAAATCCATTCCCATGAATTGTGGTAATAGGCAAGCTGCAATGTCATTCCAAAACTAGTAATATAATAAAGCTTTCAGAGAAATCAGGGTTTTCTTGTCTCCCAAAACTAGATGAAGCGGAAATTCGTAAAAGAAATTAGTCTGTACCCTTCCTACTTCCACAAGACTAGAGATTGCCTCTGTGCCTGGGAATAGATTGAACCTTAGGGTCAAAGTAACCAATTAACTTGGGTACATTAGAGCCATGTACATCTATTGAAACATATACATTTTTTTAAAGTTTGTCTTTATAGATCAGAAAAAACATCCTCGGGCAGAATCCTAAACAGGGCATATTGTCATGGACAAAAATGTTTATAAATATTTTGGCAACAGTTACACACATTTTACATCTTCACTTCCTATGATTTTAAATGTCTGCTTCCATCCTTACTTAGCAAAGCATTTCTAGTTCAGCCTCTTCATAAATCTCCCCTGAATTATTTCCAGTCATCTTCATGATCAGAAAAACCTCAGCTGGCTAATAAAAGTAATCCAATTTGCATATTTTAATTTATTTAAATACATACCAGTAAATTAAGATGTATCACGGCTGTGCCAAGCCCTCAGGATACAAAGATGAGTGTACAATGAGCTTACAGCCTGATGGAAAGGAAAGCTAAAAATGCCAGTGTGGTAAATGCCTTTAAGTGCTGGTTCCCATCCCTAAATCCACACTTGAACCACCTGGAGAGATTTAAGTAATACTCTTGCTCTGTTCTTACTCCTAAAGAGTCAGTCTGGAACAAGAGGCAGATAATAGAAGTGTTTAAAATTTCCCCAGATGACTTGAATGTGTATCTAGTATTGAAATCCACTGTTCTTAAAGGACGCATTTGCCAGGTGCTATAATAGTAATCCACTAACTCTGCCTGTGGGAGGGAAGTCACAAAATGCAGTAGCACTTGAGTTTAAACTTAAAGAATGCAGAAAACCTCTCCAGGTAAGGAATTGGGTCCAGGAGGTTTGGAAGGCTTTTGAAGTAGGATTAGTCCTCTTGGCACAATCCTGTTGAGGCTAACTTTTAACTACCTGCCTAATTTATCCAGGTGTGCTCATCTCCAATGCCACCACCCCAGTGCAAATCATTGTCATAATTGCCTTTCATGAATCTACCAGTTTCTTAGCTTTTTCTGCATAAGCACTCTTTCCTCTTCATACATATTCATCCCTCTGCAGAGAAAAAGATTTTCTTACAACACAAATCAGTTGCATTGCACTGATTCAAAACTCTCAGTGGATTCATGTTGCTCCTAAAATCCAAAACATTTAACATAGCAGATTAGATCCTATGTTGTTTAGTCCCAGACTCCCTTCAGCCTCACCTTAGGTGTCCTGGTACTTTCTCCTTAGTGGACTAAGTTCCTTTAGTGCCAGCTCTACTTCAGCATGCAAACCATGCTTTCTCCTTTCTTACGGTCTTTGCAGAGATGATTACTCTTCCTGGAATGCTATCCCCACACTGCTTTTCAGTCCAACCTGTGACCTAGAAAACTCTGCTTTTGATTAGTTCTCTGCTTAAGTACCCCTTCCACAAGGAAGATTTCCCTCCCAACTTAGGAATCCCTGTCATATGTCCCCAAAGCCACATCTTCTTTTGTAAAACCAAACTTCATGGGCATATACATCTCTCCTGCTAGACTGTAAGGTTTATGAGAGCAAAGACTGTTTCTTTCCAGTCCGATCCTGTATTACTGGCATTCTGCACAGTGTCTGGTACTTGGTAGATTATTGATAAATGAAGGTTGAATAAACCAAATAAATGAATACTACATACACAAAAAATACAATCTTTCCTACTTTCTCTCTCCAACAGTTTTTATTTCCACCCAGCTCAAGATTTGGGCCATGAGATGCGTCTTACCTGTCTTTATTGCACCATTTTTCCCTCTCTGCTTTCTCTTTTTCCCTTTCACTCTTTTCTATTTTTCCTCCGAAGTTTAGCTTTTTGTATGGGCATCTGCATTTAAACAGAGGAACAAATAAACAAGCATTATTAATAAGTAAAATATTACCTTAATGTACATATGTAGATTGCCATGATGAAAAGGGAAGGGGAAGCTGAGTAATATTTTATGAGCAGCTACAATATGCTTAGTATATTCAGTTAATCATTTAATTCTCTTTCATGCATAATAATTTTTCCCATTTTTCAGATGAAGGAACTGAGATTAGAGAAGTCATTATTTCCCAAAATTCTCACAACTAATAATAGAACTACCGGCTAATGACCATTGCTCTCTCCACTACTCAAATCAGAATCTGTAACAAGAGGTAGATCATTTCCAATGATTCAAACCTCCTATATGAGAAGCTCTCTAAAGTATCTTAATCTTATATACTTTCTTGCACTGTAGATTTCAGGTGTCTATGTTTCACTCAATTATGCCTATAAGGATAAAAGATTATGCACATTACCAATTCCTGTCTCTTGCCTCATAACTTTTTTAAAATTGCATTCATTCATCCATTCAATAAACGTCTGGTACTGGGAATATAATTCTGAATTGCTTTCAGAAATTAATATTATTAATCATAAAGGCATTTTCTTAATATTCTGAATTTGGTTATACTTCATTTCTTTCTAAGCTTTGGAATTAAATTCCATTATGCAATACCTACAGTACAGTTGGTAATTCTTGTATGTGTATGAAATTAAAAAGGTCCTTCTGGGCTGTGTGGAATGGAGAAGTAAACTTGCAAAGTGTACCCTGACTCTTAAAACATGTAAACTGTGCCAGACCACATCATGATGGACATTGCAGGCGAAGTGCAAACTCTTTTAATACCAGTTCAGTCAAATCCATGTGGTCCAAGATAATATTACAGAATTACAGACAAACTGATCTAATATTAACTCCATGCAGATCCATAAATTTTAAAGATAAGACCATTAAAAGTTCCAGCAACTTTGTGGTTTGCTGAGATTAAGAAAATTCCTGGTATTTCTCAAATTATGTATAACATAACATCAAAGCCCCCAGGAACTACTGAGTGGGAGTAATAAACTTCATGCTCTACCAAAAAAAAAAAAATCTCTGCCAAGACCATCCTATGAGTAACTCCAGCTCACCTCTCCCCTCTTTCCTACCCATCCCTGCAAATCATATAAATGGGTTTAATTATTAATTAGTTCTTAAGATTATTCCCAAGTTGGACTACTTATTATCTCTTACCATGACAAGGTCTTATCTAGAAAGGAAAGGCTGCAAAGACAATATCTATCTCAAAGACAATATCTTTCAAAGACAATATCTAACTGAACAAATTTACCTGACATCACAGTGTTCATCTGTTGCATTCTAGGCCCAAACTGAGGGAGGTGTCACCTGTGTGAGTCTTCACAAATTGCTCAAGCAAAAATAAAAAATAAAAATAAAAATATTCAAGGTAGCTATTGGCCACATAGCAACTTGATTAAAGAGAAATGGAGAGAAACAGTCAAATCCATAAAATAACTATATTAGGATTGAAAAAAGCCTGTAAGAAGGCGGTAAAAGGGAATAGAAGGGACTAGACAAGTACAAGATGAGTCAGGGAACCTGGTTCAAGACAGAAACTGAACAATTTGATTGTTTTGAAACTTGATTTTGGACTTTGGCTGTTAGCCATGATAAAGAAACTGCTCCCCAACTCTAAACAAACACCTCTAAAATGGGACCAAATATATGAAGTAAATGTTTTTAAACATTTTAAAGCATGGAGTGCATAATGGCAAACCTGGAAATGAGAAAGAAAAACTTGAGTTCCATTATTCCTGCTTTCTTCCTGGAGCCAATTTCCAGGCTGAAGTGCAAGGAAGGGTAGCTCATATATAGCATAGTGGTCTCACTGAGTTCGGTAGAGAGAAATCAGAGATGTGTTCTTCTGGAGAGGCTGGATTTATGGGGCAGAGACCCACAAAGAAGAGAATTGTGCAGAAAATGAGTTCCAGACTCTTCATAGAGTATCTCCTTGGATTTTTAGCTAAACACTAAATACACATGCTTAAGATAGGCCTCAGTGAGGATGGGCAAGAAACAACTACCAGGAAAAGAACACAGCAGAAGCTATTAGATACATAGGAGTTTGTACAGGATAGGGAGACATCTGAGTTCTAAACTAGCAGAGAGAAGAGGCTTCATTGAACAACCCAAGCATTTAGTAAAGATCACAAAAAGCTCCTGTGGGAGAAGAGCTAATCTAGACTTACAGCAAATGCTGCTGTAGACCCATCTTACTGAAGGTTAAAAACAGCTTATCTGTAAATCAATGAACCGAAGCCAACACACTGTTAATAAAACAACAAAGTCCAAAAATAGAAGTAAGGCAACTTTAAAAAGATGCACTATAATATGGCAAGATAAATATATTTTAAATAAATGATAAAAAAATAGATACCTTTATGTTAAAAAATATGCTTCAATTCATACCTCACATCATGTAGAGATAGTAATTCAAAATGAATCATAGATCTAAATAAAAACTTAAAATAAAATGTAAATTTTGTATTATATAAAATCATTTAAATTCTAGAATGAATTATAGATTATCTTTCTCACCTAGAGTTTAACAGATATTTCTTAGCTATAACAACAAAATCATGATCCATAAGAGAAAAACAATTGATAAATAGTGATTAATTAAAGTTAGGAAGTTCTGCTCTCTAAAGACACAGGTGAGGAAAGTCATAGACTGAAAGAAAATACTTGCAAATCACAAATCTGATAATTTGTATCCAGAAATGTAAAGAGGTCTTAAAACTCAATAATTTAAAAAACAAACAATCCAGTAAAAATGGGCAAAAGGTATGAAACTCACTTCAGCAAAGAGTGTAAACAGTTTTCAAATAAGCAAAAGAAAACATGTTCACAATGACTAGTCATTAGGGGAATGCAAATTAAAGCCAAAAATGAGATACACTCTACAATTATCATTCCAATAGCCTAAAATTAAAGAGTCTCATCTTAGCAAGTACCAGTTGGAATGTGGAGCAACCGTAACTCTCATACACCATTGGTTGCCATATCAATTGAACAACCACTTTGAACAACAGTTTGGCAACTTGTAAACTTAAACATATACCTAGCATATTGTAGTCATGTACTGTATGGTCTAGCCATTCCACTTCAGGACATTTATCCAAGAAAAATGAAATCATACAAAGATCTGTACACAGACTTTTACAGCAGTTTTATTTGTAATAACCCCAAACTGGAAACAATCTAAATGTATATCAATAGGTGAAGAGATAAGCTAGTCAATAATAAAAAAGAATCAACTACTGCTCATACTTCAGTATGGATGAATAACAAAATAATTATGGTGAGTGAGCAAAGCCAGACAAAAAATAGTGCATCCTGTATGTTTATATAGTTTATAAACTTTAGTTTCTATAAAAATATAGAAAATAGAACCTATTTATAGTTACAAAAAACACATCACTGTTTACCTGATAATTGGAAGGGAAGAAGAAATCACAAAGGAACAGCACTTTGGGGACTGATGGATATGTTCATTATCTTGATTTTAGTTTAGTTTACAGATGTATACATACTCAAGATGTATCAAATTGTACACTTTCAATATGTGTGCTCTTTCATATGCTAATTAGACCTCAATATAGCCATTAAACTAGATCACATATAAAGTGTTCTCTGATATCAATGGAACTAAATTAGAAATCAATAAAAATTATATATCTAAGAAAACTGTAAATATTTCAAGGTTTAACATCAAATATTTTAAATCCATGGATTAGTGAAGAAATAATGAAAGTAATTCAAACTGAACGACAGTGAATATACAACATATCAAAATCTTTCAGATGCAGTACTTAGAAGGGAATTTGTAACCTTATGCTTGCTGTAGGTTGAATTGTGCTCCTTAAAATTCATATGTTGAAGTCCTAAGCTACAGTACTCAGAATGTGACCTTATTTAGAAATAGGGTCTCTGCAGATGGAATTAGTTAAGATAAGATCATACTGGAGTAGGGTGGTCCCTAATCAAATATAACTTGTGTCCTTACAAAAAGTGCAATGTTAGACACAAGCACACACACAGGAAGAAAGCTACAGGGAGACAAAGGCAGAGATTGGAGTGGTGTATGTACAAGAAAAGGAATGCCAAAAGTTGCCAGCAAACCACCAGAAGTTAGGAGAGAGACCTGGAACAGATTCTACCTCATAGCTCTCAGAAAGAACCAATTCTGCCAACATCTTGATTTCAGACTTCTAGACTCCAGAAGTAACTGTGAGACAAAATTTCTGTTGCTTAAACTGCCCAGTTTGAGATACATTTTTATGGCAGTGCTATAAAGCAAATACAGTGCTTTTATTAGAAAAAGAATAATGCTTCAATATCAGTGATCTGAGCTTCTACCTTATGATGCTAGAAAAAGAAGAGCAAATTAAAAAAAAAGTAAGCATACAGAAGGAAAGTAAAGAGAATAGTAATAATTATTAAAATAAAATTAATAAAATACAAATGGATAAACAACTGAGAAAAACCAATGAAATCCAGATTTACAAAACTCTATCTAGACTGATCAAGAAATAAAGACAGAAATCCCAACAGAGAAATATACCATGCCAGTGGATTACAATAACATTGTTTCAATGTTAATTCTCTCTTTATATGTATGTATTATACATTTTTGCATGAATAATACGTGTATATAAAGTAATTTTTGATATGGAAAATCAAAGGGCCTAGAGCAGCTAAAAGAATCTTAAAAGAGGAGGTCATATACTATCTCATTTCAAGATTTACTATATCGCTACATTAATCAAGAAAATGCAATATGATCATAGGCATAAATATAGACAATTAGTTCAATTTAACAGAATAAAGAGTTTAATTAAAAAGACTAACATTCATGCAATCCATTTATTTTCAACAAGATATCAAAGCAGTAAAATGGGGAAAGTAAGTTCTTTTGAATAAATTGTGCTGGAATGACTGGCACAACTACATATGAGAAAAAGACGAACCTTAACTCATACCTCACACCATCACAGAAAAATCAATGTGAGATAGAGCAAAGACCTAAATATAAAACTTTACATTGTAAAGCTTATATTTTTCATTGGGGTGGACAAAAATGTTCATAAACAGGACACAAAAAGCTCTAACCAAACCAAAAATGAATGATATCACAATTAAAACATTTTGTTCACATTGCTAAAATTATACAAACTGCAGACTGGGTAAAATATGCAATAAATGTAATTTACAAAGTACTTTAATCAAGAATATATAAACAACTTCTACAACTGTATGATAAAAAAGAAAAGCAACCCGAATAAAAAATGGGCATTTCACCAAGGTTTATATACCAGCGACTTGACTAGTAAGCCCATGAAAGTGTGTTCCACATCATTAGTCATCAGTGAAATGCAAATTAAAGCCGTATTGTGATGATATTATCATCTATCCAACTCGAATGGCTAAATTAAAAAAAAAAGAATAACACCAAGTTACAACAAGTGTGTGGAGTGGCTGAAATTTAGTTTAAAGCTCAAATTAAATTTCCCAGTGCTGTGGCTAATTATTTCATTCTAATAAATTCTGATTGATGGATTATATATAATATACAATCACATGTGCTATATATTTTATGACTAATTAGGAGATGAAAAACAAATTAAAAACTATTTCCTAAATAGTTTTTCATCTGATTCTTTCAGGTCTCAAGTCTGCAAAAGGACCAGTTTGTGGTTAAACATTCTCATGGGATAGTTTTTATTGTATTGATGAGTGCCAAGGCCAAGATCTGCATGTTTCTTTGCTATCTTTCATTGTGGTGTGTTTTATTTTCCTTTCTCTAAGTTTACCACTTCTGAAGTTGCATACATAGGTTTTTGGAAGCCCACATTTATGCAGTCTCTGACCAGAAAATCCACCTTGAGTGGGCCCAGAGTGCCTCTTGTCACTCTGTTAGGCTATTAAACCACAGCTCAGAGTCTTCAGGTATTAGTAAATGACCTCAGGTGGCTATCATGCTTGATGTTAGCTTACCTCTCCAGGCTAGTGCTTTCACTTTGTGTTTCTTGGATCCTGAGGATTTCTGTAACTCTTTATCCAATTCAGCTAAGCATTTTTCAAAGTTTTAAAAAAATATTCTACCCATAATTTTAATTCTACTCATATTGTTTTGAACTATTTAAGGCAAGTGTTGCCAGAAAATAAAAGGCAAGCGTTTTCACCATTGTACTATAAATTTTTGCAGCAAATCATTTTATCTTTGTATATTGCCTATAAATTTTTCACACACAGAAAATTGAAAAGTCAAATCCTCCTATTCCCATTCTGTTCTATCTCATCTAACATTAACTGCCAAATACAGGAAAGCATGCATAAAAAAAGAAATACTTGATATGAAGTAGAAAAGCTCTGTTGGCAAAATTATACACTACCTCAGGAGAAAATAATGAATAGATGATAGTGGCTGTTAAAGGTAAAAGTATGTATTATAAACAAAATATATCATATAGAGGAAAATTCACATACAATCATTCTCCAAAAGAGAAATATTAAACACAAGTAGATTATTATCAATGTAAACCTGAAAAGCCATGTCAAGTGCTTTATATTAAATAGCCCCAAAGAACTTTCACAGATATTTGTTATTCATCAATCTATTCAACTTCATTGATCATTTTCTAAGTATTAAGAACTGTCCTTATGTTCTATGTGTACTTCTTGGTGTTTACTGTGTAGCAAGGAAGACAGATATGTAAATTAATAATTATTGTGCATTGGTGTATTATGGTGGTATACAAAAGGTGTAGAGAGAAGTACCTTCTAATATTACCTGGATGAGAAATTACTTGCTAGAGAGGTCATGTTTCAGTATGTGTTTAATGATTAAGAATGAGAACCCAAGCAGTGGTGTTTGAAGAATTTTTGCCTCTTTTGAAACCATTGTAGAAGTATTATTTGGTGAGGTTGATAATTTTCCTATTATGCTTTTTTTTTTGTCCCTCTGATTTCTTTAACAGAATCTTTTAAAAAAATTCTTCTTAGACAATTTAAGAAACAAAAACTTAATCCTATAAATTAGGAGAAGAATGTATATTTAAAAAAGACATTTGTTGGGGAGTTTCTTTCACCAATATGGGAACATTCATGTTGAAAATACTCCATCAATATTGAATTGCTTGCCATTTCACACTACAGATGAACATTTTCCAAATTCTATAATCCTTCTCTAATTTCTCACAATCAATATAAACTCCCACTTACCCTCTGTCTCCATTCTCTGTTCCTGATTTTTATCTTAAAGAATAGTTTGCTGACTTCCATTAAAATGTATGGAGTCATAGAATGATCCTGGAAGAGATCATCTGGTCCAGCAGAAACCAAGCAGAGATGATGACTACGAAGATCAGGATTGAAATAGGTATGTGATCTTCCCCACATTTGCTTACACTTGTGTTCCTTGCACAGACCCGTTTTCTTAGTTTAAAGCTCAAATTAAATTTCCCAGTGCTGTGGCTAATTATTTCATTCTAATAAATTCTGATTGATGGATTATATATAATATACAATCACATGTGCTATATATCTTATAACTAATTAGGAGATGAAAGACAAATTAAAAATTATTTCCTAAATGCAATTTTCCTATTGAAGAAAGTATCTGTAAAAGTAGATTATATAGATGGAAAAAATTAATAAAATTCATCTTCAGTATCAAAATATATATGAACTTTTAATCTAGTCTATATTCTTTATTTTCTTAGATAAAAGCTTAAGACCCCAAAAGGAAAAATTAGTGGCTCAAAATCATACAAGAAGCTACTGGAAGAGCCAGACTTGGATCCTAAGTCTTTTGGTCTCATGGTGCTTAAGGTATACATATGTTTTTCTGTAAACATTATTGTCTTGATTTGTTAATCATCTTAACAAATTTCAAAACATGTTACTAGATTTTAATCTATTAAAAATATAAAGAAAGAAAGAAGTGAAAGAAATAGAGAAATGATATACTGTGAGGAGAGGGAGGGCTTCCATATCCCTGAAACAGTCATACCACCTGATTTGCATACAGCTTCAAACTTTCTAGAGGTCTGTCAAATCTAATCTCCCATTTCATCTTGTCAACAACCCTATAATTTATTATAACTTTTATTTTATGAATGTATAAGTTGAATTCGAATTTTCCAGAGTATCAGCTGCCATTTTGCCATCACATGGAAGCAGTATGGCATTGGAAGTGTGGGGGGTGGGATTTGGATGAGGAAACTCTGAGCTTGCCCCTGGCTCTATGTGCACTAACTCTGTCAACTAAAGCAATGAGTTAATTCTTCTGAATTTTCTTTTTTCATCTGTTAAAAGCAGAAATATTGACCCCAATAATCTCACAGGGTTGTGATAAAGATCAAAGAAGTTATTCCATGTAAAGAAATGTGTAAACAAAAAACTTTCTTCTAATAGTCATTAAAATTATTTTGACACTCTTAGTCAACATTTTCATGAACAGTTGAAGATTATATATATATATATATTATGCCTAATATAAAAAATAAAATTAATGTTGTCTATTCTGAAAAAAATGCTTCAGTAAGGAAATAAATAAAATAGCTGAACAAAAAGAAAGCAAATCATTGTCTTTAGTCCACTTCAATCCCTCTGTGTTCTGCACATGCAATAAGAAAAATTCCCCCATTAAGGGAGAAAACGACTAAGTAATCCCTAGCTCACCTTTGGCACCTGCATTTCTTTCACATTGTTCCTCAGACTTGCCCGGGAATAAGAATACAGATTCTTTTTTCAGTAGATCTGAGGTAGAGCTATATTTTATTAAGATTTTCCGTTGATATTTATAATCTGGAAAGTTTAGGAACACTGCCTGAGTTGACAAGCAAAGTCAAGATAGTTCCTTTAAGAGTGGAAAGCACAGAGGTGCACAAATACTCCCTGAGTCAGGCTGCTTCCCAGACCGGAGTTTAAGATGTGAGATTCAAATTCACAGTCATCCTCTCACTGCTTTATCATTAGCAGTTCTCCGAGTTCTTGGTGTCCTAATAAAGGTAGATCATCACATTTTCGCTTGAAAAATCAAATGGCCAAACACATACAAAGCTCTTAAGCACTGTTTTTGGAAACTGAGAATGTGTAAAAATATATGAGGCAGTTAATGAAAAGAAACAAATGCACATTTAATATAGGTAATTTAAATAAATGAAGAACCAGAAAATTCCTCAGTCAGGGTGGACCTCTCTTTTGCTGAATGATATAACAGAATCACCCCCCTCCTTGGATGGACTGGCAAGTGAAGTGGATTCCCCACACCCAGGGAATTGTGATTGCCTAAGGCTGTGCCCTGACAAAGGCTGGGTAAAGCAATATTTCCCTTAGATGCTTGATCTTGAGATAGTGTCTGCTGAGAGGCAAAACTAGGAGATGTGAGTCTGGAGCTCTGAAAATGAATGTCTCATGAAAAAGTGAAGGATAAGAAATTGAAAGAGAGTATCTCAGTGTTTTCCACATCCTCTTCTCAATCACCTCCCAGGCGCAAATACAGCCATGATTTTTCTATAGCTTTTTTAAATGAGCAAAAATCAAAGTAAGACAAAAGCCACTGCCCCTTCCCCCCAGTTGTGTGTCTGTCACATGCAACTAGGAGAAAATTGATTGGCACATTAGGTTGTCAGATACTTTGGATGGTAAACGAGTAACCTCTAAATAATCACTGTCAGTATTATGAACTTTTACAACCAAAGCAAAGATTTTAGGAACAAAAGAGTGTTTTGTTATTTCTTTCACTATTTTTCACTATTGATTTATCATGAATGTCAAGTGCATAAAAAATAAAATGTTTTCTCTGTATTTGAAATGATATGAAGGTGAAATGACCTGGATAGAACCTATTGTTCTAAGCGACATTTTAAAACATTGCTCTTTCACGTGTATGATATAGCAAACCCAGGTCAGTATAAGAAAATTTGTTCTGCAGAGGGTATAACCTGAAGAAAATGCCAGATCGTTCATTTCTTTGTAATTTTAGATATGTCTTTACTTTTCAAAATGACTGCAAAAATATTTTCCTTCCATAATCATTCAGCTAACATTCCTCAAGTGATATATTTTGTACAGAATTTGAAATACACCTGAGTGCTGTTTTGAGCAAATAACTTTGGAATCCATATAGGGATTCTTTTGTTGTTGTTTCCATACATGTTCATTGTTTGAAAGATATTTAGGCATTTTCAGATGATCTCTCTGAGTAAAACTTTCTGTTGACTTGAGAGAAGTTTAGTCAACGTAAAACTCTTATGTAAAATTCAATCTCTTAATTATATCTCCAAATGAAAGCATATAAGAAATATGACTATATTTCTTTTGCACTGGTATTCATAAGTATCTATTAGAAAAAAATGAAATATAAGTTGGTACTCTGTTTTCTGTTCTTTATGATCCATTATGCTACATTTTGAGACATGCCCCAATATATTTTCTGACACAGCCACCTTTGAATCTCATATTTGTGATTGTTGGCAGAAAAAGGTGCAGAATTTTTCCTCATTATGTATAGGAAGGCCATGATGAATCTCAACTCAAATCAGAAATACTGAATATCTATATGGAAGAGAAAATATGGAAAGAATACACAGGTTGCTTTTATATTCTTCCTGATAAAATACTAAGACAAAAAGCAGACGTATAAAGAAAGGTTCTATCATAAACATATAGCCTTAACATTAAGCATTTACTTTCCAGGAAGTGCTGCCAGAATATATACAGACATCTGGAGCCAAGGCATTATTATAAGCCATGGGAACAGATTTAGTTGAATGAATGAAAAAATTATTTGTAATACATTCAGTTCCCAAGGGAAATTAAAAGAATGCAGAGCATATACCATTAGCAGCTGGAAATTCTTGGTGGTGCATAGTTAGAGTTAACAAATGAATTAGTAAAACCTGGAAATTTACTCTCCTCTAGGCTATCTCAAAAAATGAAAATAAAATGAATTTCCTTGCCCACTGTATTCAACAAATCTACTGATCTTAACTTAGTCTGGATTTAACATAAACTTGTACCAAATAATAGTACTTAATGTTTATCATATACTTACAGTGTGCTAGGCAGCAATGTCAGGGCTTAACTCATATTAATTTATTTAATCCTCAAAATAATCACATAAAGAAAAATGAGGCAGAAATATTTAAGTACCTTGGGCAATGCCACATAGCTAGTTTGTGGGACAGCCAAGTAGAAAAACACAAGCAAAATTGGTTCAGAGCTCACACTCTGATTAATATACTTATACCTGCCTGTTAAAAACAAAACAAAAAAGATACTACAATTGGATACATATAACACACAAAGATAATTTGAATTCAAGTAGATGAGACTTCTGCTTCCAGTAACAATGGACTAGATAATTTGGATTAAACTTTGATTGAGAACAACTAGTATAAGTGGAAAATAATTTTTTAAAATCACCTGTAGGAAAGCATTGAAGAACCATTAAGGTAGCGCATGATTAGTCAGCCAGTATCTAGGGAAAAGAGTCCCAGAGAGAGAAGCCAACTATGGGGATTGCTTTTTCCAGAGAAACTGGCTGAGAGTCTGAGAAACTGATAACCTTGAGGAGCTGGGGGTAAGAATTAGATTCCAGGATTTATCAAGTGTGGGGGGATGAACGTAGTGGTGAATAGTGTCAGTTAGGACCCAGACAGGTTGCACCCACAAAATAAGAGTAAAATGGAAGTGAACAGCTTGTGCGAAGAACTTAAGTTTAGCTTTGAATTATTTTAATTACAGAATTGAATCAGGATGATCCTGGAGTGTTGATGGCTCCCAGCACCATTCAGAAAAAATAGATAGATGATAGATATAGATAAACAGTCAGATGTAGATAAATCCATCCTATATTTCAAGTTAATTTTATAAGTAATTTTCAAAAAAACATTTGGCACAATAAAAATAAATAAGAGTGAAAATCGTGAGACAACATGAAAAATAACGAGGTATGTTAAATTAGGGTTCACTTGGAGAAGGAGAACAATTAGGACATGTTATATAATTGTGGGAGGCTGTTAAACTGTAAAACTGTTAAACTGTATAAACAGTTTCTGCGAGGCTGTTTTCTTTGTGCCTGATGCTGAAGCTTGAAATTCATAGGTCTGGCAGTTGGGAAGAAAAGATAGATGTAAAATGGGGAAGAATAAAACAATCTGGAACCCACAAATAGAAAGGAAATCAATAGATTATTTAAAAAACACTATCAATCAATCTGATCAAATTGACATTTATAGACCACTCTGCACATTAGTAGAAGGATGCATACTATTTTCAAGTATACATAAATAAAACATTCAGCCAAATAGACTATATGCTATATGCCATAACCAAGTTTAAATAAATTTTAAAAGATTGAAATCATACAAAGTTCTCTGACCACAATAGAATTGAATTTGAAACTAATACAGAAAGATATCTGGAAAAACTCAAACAGTAGGAGAATAAATATAAACTTAGACCTAATCAGTATGTCAAAGTGGAGTATACAAGGAAAATTTTGAACTGAATAAAACTAAGAACACAATATATCAAAATTTGTGGTTAGAGTATCAAGGAAAAATAAAGTATAAATTATTGATATCAGGGACTTCCCTGGGGGCACAGTGGTTAAGAATCCGCCTGCCAACGCAGGGGACACGGGTTCGAGCCCTAGTCTGGGAAGATTCCACATGCCGTGGAGCAGCTAAGCCCATGCGCCAAAACTACTGAGGCTGCACTCTGGAGCCCGCAAGCCACAACTACTGAGCCCACGTGCCATAACTACTGAAGCCTGTGTGCCTAGGGCCTGTGCTCCGCAACAAAAGAACCCACCACAATGAAGAGTAGCCCTCGCACACCACAACTAGAGAAAAGCCCGCGCACAGCAATGAATACCCAATGCAGCCAAAACTAAATAAATAAATAAATAAGTTTATTTAAAAAAAATTATCCATATCAGGAATAAAAGAAGGATCATCACTGCAGATCAAACAGACAGTTAAAGAACAATGAGAGAATGTTATGAACACTCTACACCAACAAACTTGACAACTAAAATGAAATGGAGAAATTTCTTGAATAATAAAATCTACTAAAGCTTACTCAAGAAGAAAAGAATATCTACAATTGATGCAAGAAGAAATAAATACCAACAACTACATGTCAACATGCAAAAAAATGAATTTAGACTCCTACCTCACACATACACAAAAACTAACTCGAAGTGGATCACAGGCCTAAAGGTCAAAGCTGAAACTATAAAATTCTTAAAAGAAAACACAGGATTAAATCTTTGTGACCCACAATTGATAAAAGAGGAGATTGCTAAATTGGACTTTGTCAAATTTAAAAATTTTCATGTCTTAATGGACATCATCAGGAAACTGCAAAGACAACACCACAAACTAAAGAAAATAATTTCAAATCATATAACCAATAAATAATTTGTGTGCAAATATATACGAAGTATTCTTACAACTCAACAAGATTTTAAACAACCTTATTCTAAAATAAGCAGAGGAGGACTTCCCTGGTGGCGCAGTGTTTGAGAGTCTGCCTGCCGATGCAGGGAACATGGGTTCGTGCCCCGGTCTGGGAAGATCCCACATGCCGCGGAGTGGCTGGGCCCGTGAGCCATGGCAGCTGAGCCTGTGCATCCAGAGCCTGTGCTCCGCAGCGGGAGAGGCCACAACAGTGAGAGGCCCGTGTACTGCAAAAAAAAAATAAAATAAATAAAATAAAATAAAACAAAATAAGCAGAGGATTTGAATAGATACTTCTACAAAGATATTTGAGTGACTAATAAACACACAAAAAGTTGCTCAACATCATTAGTCTTTATAGAAATGCAAAGCAAAGCCACAATGAGTTACCACAGCATACCCACTAAGATGGATATAATCAAAAAGACAGTCAGTAACAAGAGTTGGTGAATATGTGGAGAAATTGAAATCCCCTGTATTGCTGGTGGTAATATAAACAAACACACCACTTTGAAAAACAGTCTGGCAGTCCTTCAAAAGATTAAGCATAAAATTAACAAATGACCCAGCAGTTTTACACTTAGGTATCTGCCCAAGAGAAATGGGAACATGTGTCCACACAAAAATTTGTACATGAATGTCACAGCAGCATTATCCATAATAGCTGAACGGTTGAGGCAACCCAATATCCAGCAGATGAATGAATAAACAAAAGGTGGTATATGATGGAATAGCATTTTGCATGCTGATACATGCTACAACATAAATGAATTTTAAAAACACTATGCTAAGTGAAAGTAGTCACAAAAGACCACATTTTATGAAATGTCCAATGTAGACAAATCTATATAGAAAGGAAGTAGTTTAGTGGTTTCCTAGGGCTGGAAGGAGAGGGGAGAAATGGGGAGTGACTGCTAAGGGGTTCAAGGTTTCATTGAGACATGATGAAAATGGTCTAAATTTATATAATGGTGATAGTTGTACATTATGTAAACATGCTGAAAACAGGTGAACTCTATGCCATGTAAAGTACATCTCAATGAGAAAAAAAAATCACATATCTGAGAAATTGAAATTAAAATGTTTAATTTAAAACTTCCCACAAAGAAAATGCCAGGCCTTGACTGCTTTAATGGAGACTTATGACCAATATTTAAGGAAGAAATAATACCAATTCTACTTAAGTTCTTACAGAAAATAGATGAGAAATGTGGAAGACAATCTTCCCTTATTTCTTAGTAAAAGATCTCAGCTTCCTGAACAATGGAAATTGACAAATTATAAAAGGACACTACCTCCTTTTGTCCCCCAGAAGCATTAGCTCTTCATTTTTAAGGGTATTAAGTGCTTAAAGTATCAGAGGGAAATGAGATGCTGAGCTATTCTTTTATATTCAAAATAGTTCTAAAGTAGGAAACTTTTAATTCATTTTCCAGAGATTTGTTTACGTTATGGAAATTAGGCGTCTCTAGTTCTCACAGGAGGAGCAGGTAAACTGGGCAGTACATGATTTATATAAACTCCCAGATTCAAATTTCCAGAGTTCCTCTCTTGTAATGTAAAATATCCCTTTCTGTGTATCCAGGCCTAATCATCTGCTATAAGCCATAACAGTTTGGTTCTGATCCAGAAACCTCACCTGTGTTTTTAGGACAATATAAATAATTACAGATTTTAAATGCCAAGAAAAACTTTCCAAATCATTTTATGAGGCAAGCATTATCCTCTTACCAAAACCAATCAAGACATTACAAGAAAAGAAAACTATAGATCAATATCCCTCATGAACATGAACCTAAGATCCTTTAAAACAATGTCAGCAAATCAAATCTAAAGATATTTGAAAAGGATAGTGTACCATGAACAAATGTCTATTCCAGTATTGCAAATTTATTTTAGCATTCAAAACTCAATACTTGAGCATATTAGCTGAATAAAGGATAAAACACATGTGATCATCTCAATAGATGAGCATTTGACAAAAATGCTCAAAACCTTTTTATCCATATTTTTTTATGAAAAAACAATTCACACCAAATTAGAAATGGAAAGAAACCTCATCAGTCTCATAAAGAACATCTATGAAAATCCTTCAGCTCACATCACAATGGCGAAAGCCTAACTCTTTCCCACCTAAGAGTGGGAAAAAGTGAACATGTTTGTCAGCTCTCACCACCTCTATTCAGTATTGTTCTGGAGGTCCTAGTCAGTGCAATGGTCAAGAAAAGGAAATAAAAGTCACACATGTTAGAAAAGAGGAAATAAAATTGTCTTTATTTGAAGAAGATATGTCCTCTACATAAAAATGCTAATGCATTTACATAAATAAATAAATAAATAGCTATTAAAATAAGTGCACTTAAGATCACAGAATGCAAGGTCAATATACAAAAATCAATGAAGAGATAAATATGACAAAAGAGGTGCAAAGTCATGCACATTAAAATTACAAAACATGACAGAAATCATTGAAGACAAGTAAATCAAGAGGTATATTATGTTCATGGATCAGAAGACTAAATCTTGTTAAAATGTCAATTCTCTATATATTGATCTATAGACTAAACTCAATTCCAGTCAAAATAAATACTAGATACTTTTTTATGAAAATTGATAAGCTGATTCTAAAATCTATATAAACGTCCAAAAAACCTAGAATAGCCAAACAATTTGGGCTAAGGAGAATGAAACTAGAGAAGACACACTAACAAATTTCAAGATTTACTAATCAAGATAGTGTGGTATTGGCATAAGAATAAAAATAGGGACCTATAAGAATATAGATCAATGCAACACAAAACAGACACTCAAAATATAAACACATGTCAATTGAATTTCAATAAATATGTCAATGTAATTCAATGGAAAATGAATAGTTTTTTCAACAAATAGCGCTACATTGACAATATTTACAGAGAGAAAACTGAATCTCAACCCTTGCCTCATGTCAAATACAAAAACTAAATAGAAATGAATTGCAGACCTAATGTAAAAGCTACACCTATGAAACTTCTAGGAGAAACATAGGATAAAATCTTTTGATAAGCAAAGATTTCACCATAAGTGAAAAAAAATGGGTGAAAGACATCTCTAAGAAAATGAAAAAACAAACCCCATACTGGGAGAAAATATTTGTAATACATATCAATAAGAACACAAACAGCCCAATTAAAATATTGACACAAGATTTGAATGGATACTTCATAAAGGAAGATAAAATATGACCAATCAACACATGCAAAGATGTTTAACATCATTAGTCATCAGAGAAAATCAATTTAAAGCCACAATGAGATACCATTATATGCTTAATGCTTAGTAAAAAAAAAAAAAAAAAGCAATCCTAAGGGGTAATGGTGATGCATAGCAACTGGAATTCTAATATATTTCTGCTGGGAATGTAAAATTGCACAATCAGTTTGGAAAAAACTTTGGCAGTTTATTACAAAGGTAAATGTAAACTGAATATATAACTCAGCCATTTTATTCTTAGGTAGTACCTAAAACAAATGAGAACTTATGAGTACACAAGGACTTGTTTTTGGCTATTTGTAGAAAGTATTCAAAATAGACAAAATTGGAAAGAACTGAAACGCCCATCAACAAGTGAATTGTAGTATATCCATATAATGGATGCTATGCAGCAATTAAAAAGAATGAATTACTGATACACACAACATCACATATATTCATAGGAAAAGCAGTTCTATTCTATGCTTTAGAAATTGTATTAGTGGTTGTCTGGGTCCAGGAATGGATAGTGGGAATAGACTATAAAGGGACACAAGGGATTTTATGGGGTCATGGAAATGTTCTATATTTTGATTGTGGTTTTAGTTACACTGATTTAATCATTTACCAATACTCGAACTCTCCTCTAAATATGTTTGAATTTTTGTATGTAAATTATGCTTCAATAAAACTTTTTCAAAGTTGAGGCAAATAGCTCAATTGTTATAACAGTTTTAATAACATATATATATATATAACAATATATATGGATACTACATATGCTATACATAAATATTTTAAATTATATATATATATGTAAAGCTCAACAAACACAGTTCAGTTATAACAAATATATTCCTTTAGATGCATGACCAGTTTAACTGAATAAGCCAGGTTCCAAAGTGCATTTAAGCAAAATGATGCACCAGTCTAAATTAAATATTAAAAGTCACTCATCCATCTACATTCACCATTTGGATACTGAAAAAGAGTCTTGATATCATATTATCAAATCGTGATTTTTTAAAAATTAGGCATGTAATTAGTATAGAGTCAGATTTAAAATAGAACATTATCAGTAAGAATATATTAAATTATCTTGTCTATTTTTGGTCATTTATTTTGCTTACTGCTTATTCTATTCTAGATCTTTTTCTGAATCACTTATTTATTTCCCTATTCCAATGCCATGTAACCTTTTACTCCATCCCAATAGACATTATGAAATATCTTCCTGTGCTTACAATAGTAATGAGATGATCCCCTAGAAACAAAGCAAATAATCAATGTCCTTAGCTAGCATACTTGCTACCTAGATTCAACTGCATTGGTCAGACTGTTCTGAAGATTAATGCAAATTAATTTTTTCATTGCCTCAAAATTTAAAACTCTTATGTAATCGAATAGGATCTCATGAAGGTATAATTGTTGTTATTCAACTTCATTGTCTTTCAAATAAATATTTCTTTTAAAATAGCTCCACAAATACCAAAAGCAGCCATTCAGTTCTCACATTTCAACAGCTTATAGAAAAAAGTACTCTACTTTGCTATTTAAAATATGCAGATTATACAAAATAAAAAGAAAAAGTGAAAAAAATAAAACTGTTTCCTATCTGTCCTTTAACCCTAAACTACTTAAAGTATACAATCTATTCCAGTTACTAAAAATAAATGAATAAAGACACACCTGGAGCTATCTCCAGGGCAATTCACTCGAGCCAATTTCCCATTGGGATCCCTACTTCACTTTTTTTCAGCTTCTCTACTAAGTGAAGGAGACTATTTCTATATAAATAGGGAGCATTTCTTTCTGTATTGTAACTTGTTCAACTGAAGTACACATATTATTAGTATCAATCAGCTCCTCCTTAGAACCTACACTAATTTAAACAAACATTTGGCTGCCAGGTTCTCCTTTAAATTCAGAATAAGAGACTAAAATAGTATGCAATAGTCCTGACCAATCAGTAGCATGGGCTTTGTAAAATCTATCAATATAACTTTTCAATATGTACGTTTTATTTTTTCCGTGTTTATGTCAATAAGAACCAGGGGATTCCCTGGCAGTCCAGTGGGTAGGACTCCACGCTTTCACTGCCAAGGGCACAAAGACTCAGGTTCAATCTCTGGTCGGAGGAACTAAGATCTAAGCCATGCCGAGTGGCCAAAAAATAAAAAAAAAAAGAACAAATTTACTGGGTAATGATATTAAATCACATCTAATTTAACCGTGTTGAGTAGTCCTTGGAGATAAACCCAACTTTATTTTAAATTCACTAATTATTGGGAGGGAAGTAAAAGATGAAGAATATATTTAAGTTTACTCTTTTTCTGCCAAGCAAGAGAAAGTGAAGGCATGTTTAGAAGCTATATACAACTACTCAGGGGAACCCTAGAAATACAAAACTAAAAATTGGAGCTATAACCCTTATCTCCAGAGTGCGGTATTATTGCCGAAACTGAGAAATTACTTTTCCTTCATGTGGATCAAAAGAACTATAAAAAAAAGTCTATGTTGTCCCATGCCCATAGTTATACATTGATGTTGATAGGCCAGCATTATATTAGACACAAGATGTCACAATTAATCTCAAAGTTGTGATCTCCTAATATAAACACTGACTTAACTTCTGACCATAATTCCTCACACAATGTATTCACGTTAAACATGACATTTTCTTACATATGTTTCACTGAGATAAAAAGTACAGCTTAATATCTTAGAACAAGAGCAAGACAAGGATGCCACCTCACCAAAGGTAGATAATCAATTTTTCACTAAATCAGTTCTGCATTATATGATGAGAGAAGAAATTTTTTAAACAAACCAAAGCTCTATAGAGTGAGAAAAGAAATATGTCACTCAGACAGTTTAAATTAATAATTTAACACAATATTGTATAAAGGGCAACAAATGCAGAATTAATATTAATACTTTGGATAGTTGCAAAGTTATTTTGTTTAGTGTTTTAAACCATGGAAGGGTCACTTCAATCCATCAATTTATTCAGCAAACATTATTCAGCAAAGCATTCCAGATGTTTAAGATATCAGATTGATTGCTGTGGAAGGTAAAGTTGTGACCCAGTGAACAGCTCAGGCCTACTATCCCTCATGCTTCTTTTTGTAGATTCCCAGTGATTTGTATTCTCATGGTTATTTTGGCTTCAAGGACTTGCTTCTACCGTATTTTCACCATCATTAGATTCCACAGCCCATGGGAATCCCTTCTTTTCTCACTAACTTGGGTATAGAATGGAATATCATACAAGGTATTTGCATGTACTAGGCTTTTTGAAAATTTGGCAAGATTAAGGAGTTTTATCTCACAGGGAGGCTAACAAATTAAATATTAGACAAATTTGGTCCTAAACATCTCTTGGCAATTCCCTCATGTTGCTCAGCTCATTTTCTGTTACCTCCATGCTCTTCTTTCTTTCCTGTCCTCTCTTATCAGCAGTTCTTTCAAATCAATCTCAGAATTATCATTTGCTTCTTATGCAGTGCCCAGTAGATATTTCTTCTCAAACCAGCTCAGGAATTTGGAGTCTAATTTTTCATAAATTGTAGCAAGTACCTTTCTAAACAAAGATTGTTAGTTCCCTAAGAACTTTGGTGACAGGTATAACTTTTTTCTTAAATCACTAAAAAAATGTGGAAGAGATTTGGTGCATTCTATAAAGAAGTTTCCATTTAATTATTATTAAAAAGCTAAAGTCTAAATATATTAATACTGTAGGCTATTTATTCTTTATCCTCTGAGAGAAAAAAATATGTTGTGTGTATTTGATCTTCCTGGGCATTTGACCTGTCAAGATCTTTTGATAAGGGAGAATAATTTGAATCAAGTTTCTACAATGCATTTTAATCTATTCCAAAATTATTATATCAATTTGTGCTAGTAAGACTCATAGGAATCCCACAAAGTTTTAAAGGAATTTGTATCTGCAAGATTTCTGTGGTGGTTTTAACATATGTTCACAAATCCTTTGACACTCCTCCCTTCAAGAAGTAGAGCCTAACTCCTCCACTTGAATGTGGACAGAAATTAATGATTCACTCTAACAACCAGAAAAAGGTAGATGTGACTGAGTCTGATTTCAAAGACCAGGCCATAAAAAACACTGAGACTTTCTTATTGTTCTCTTGAATTGCTCTCTCTGGAGAAAGTTAGCAGCCATTTCATGAGTACGTTCAAATAGCCTGTGAAGAGATTTATGTGTCAAGAAAATGAAACTCCCTGCTGTAGGAATTAAGTGATGAACTGAGGAGTCCTGACATTAGTCATGTGAATGACTCATCTTGGAAGCAGATCTTCCCGCCTCAGCCTTTGGATGACCAATGCTCTTGTAGATATCCTGACTACAACCACATGAAAGATTCTGAACCAAAACCACCTAGCTAAGCCACTCTCAAACTCACAACCCATAGAAACTCTGAGATAATAAATATTTGTTGTTTTAAGACACAAATATTTGGAGAAATTTGTTATGCAACAATAGATAACTAAAACAGCCTCCAACCTTCTATAAATAGGAAGCAAACTGAGAAAGCTTCTCAAATGCAAGCATCAGTGATTTCTCTTGGAAAAGGAAAAAGAACTCAGAGGTCAGAACCAAGAACAAAGGAGGTGGGGTAAAGAGATGAGGAGAAAAATGAGGGAACTACTCCCAGAAGCAGAAATAGGTCCTAGTAAAGGTCTATTCCATGCCCCTAAGGTCAGGACAACCTAATAACATACATGCTGGATTTTTAAATTACTGTTGAAGAGGGACTGTTATGTTCATTCTCCACTGCTTGAATAGAAACATTTACTGTAGTTAGTCTGTGCCTGCTACACATCTCCCTTGGGGTTATGGAAGGCAGATTAGTTTTCTTTAGTTCATATGAATCATACAAGCCTCACCCACAACTGGAGATATTGACATGATGAGATCCCAGACTTTAAGCCTGAGTCTACAATGGGATGAAAATCTTGGGAAGGGTAAATAGATTTTGCACATAAGAGGGATGCAAATAATTGTTGCTGGAGTGTGTACTATGGTAAATGAAAATTGGCTCCATATCTTTGTCTTTTCTTCCATCAGGAGATGGAATCTAAGTTTTCTCATACATTGACAATTTGGTAGTTTTGTATTTCTTTATTGACTTAGTCCAGTTTTACTTATTACCATAATTAGGTAATTTATTTAAATATTATGTAAACCTGTGTTATTCAAAGTGTGGTCTGCAGACTGTACTGCATTGCCATCTGAGGTTTATTGGCTGACAGTGAGGTAAGTACAGAAATTGAGAGTGAGTATCTGGAATCTCTTACAGCAAGTTTAAATATGCCAAACATATAAACAGGATTAGCAGGTATGGTTTGGCAATTACATTTTGTTGGAAAATATGTTCTGATGGCTTAGAAGTAGTGACAGGAACTCATTTGAAGTAGCTACCAAGATTAAGGAGTCTGTGCCAGAAAGTAAATCAACATACTTCTTCCTTCATGAAGAAAGTCTCACAATGAAAAAATGTGATGTAAACCAAACTGTGTGATTATTGGCATGGTAAAAAATTGTGACTTATATAAAGGCTAATGTGTTAAAGTTGAAGATATTTTTAATCAAGCGATAAGGAGGTTGATTATAAACACTCTCATTGCTTGTTGAAATACAATGGTTACTGAGGAGAAAATTTCTTTTGGTAATATCTGAACTACAAAATAAATTCTTAGTGTTTTATGGAATTTTAAAAAATCAGTTTGATTCCAACTGGTTAAAGACATCATCATCTGTCTGATATTTTTGGTCTTTTTAATAATAGAAACACTCCATGTAAAGAAAGAATGGAACATGTTTCTCAATGGAAGATAAGAGCAGAATAAATGGCAAAAAAAAAAATTAGAATGGAATTTCTAGAGATGTTATGATGTGTCCCATTAGTTAACAACACATTAATGGAATAGGTGATGACTTTAATATTGCACATCTATGAAAATTTATCACCAAGCACCATAAGAATTTGTTAAAACATTTAAAACTTTATTTTTCCTCAAAAGAAGATTCATTCATAAGAAAGTCATGGATTTGGAATCTACTTCTTTCACCAAAAGATTATTTAACTATCACTTTACAGGAAACATTGTTGAAACTAACTACTGCTGAAAGATTAAAGATTAATTTTTGAAAATGCAGCACCCCACACATAATTTTGGATAAAAGTTTAAAAGAATATTCTGAGCTTACCAAAATTACTTTTTCTATCACCATTGTGTTTAAAAACAAAACAAGGAGCCTTTTGTGGATATGAATTATCCTCTGTCAATAGCATTAAATCAATCAAAACTATATTTAAACAATAATCAAACATTACGCTAAAATTTTAAATGCTGATATGTAGGGTGTGCATTCAAATGGTGCATCTGGCACTTAACATACATTATTGTTTCCTTCACAATTTTTGTTTAATTATAATTGCAGAATGACCAAGAGTTATAAATATGATAGTTCTTCTACATATTAATTGCCTAAAGACAGACTTTCATTGGACACGATACAGATTTTGTAATTATTTTCCTTTTGTTTGGTTTATATGTATTGGACTATAATTTCATGTCTGTTGAATTTAGTAATAAAAATTAGCATTTAGGGGCTACCCTGGTGGCGCAGTGGTTGAGAGTCTGCCTGCCGATGCAGGGGATGTGGGTTCGTGCCCAGGTCCGGGAGGATCCCACATGCCGCGGAGTGGCTGGGCCCGTGAGCCATGGCCACTGAGCCTGCGCGTCCAGAGCCTGTGCTCTGCAGCGGGAGAGGCCACAACAGTGAGAGGCCCGTGTAGTGAAAAGAAATATATATATATAGCATTTATATTTTATACGAGTATACATTTTATTTTATTTTTGTAGCAATTCATTTTTATTGTATGTAACAAAAGCATCAGTCTGAGAAGAATTGAGGGGGGAAAAGGTCATTTACCACAGATCTTTTAGAATCACCATTGTAATCTATTGAAATGTATATACAGAGGGAGTTTTTAATCCCATAAAAATTAAGTTGAATGCTTTAGAAAAACTAAAAAACACGAGTTGCTTAAAAATGACTGTAAAATTAAGTGTGGGCAAGAAAATGAAAGAATAAAAATTAACATTTGAAATATCAAATTCTGCCTGCATATTGCTTCACAATGTTTCCCTTTTACTTTAAAAATTATGAAACTGAAAATTACGGATTGGGTATAGATTTTGTCAGAGAGTCTGCACAGAACTCCAAGCAATTCAAACACAATGAAAAATATTTTTTCCTCCAAAGTTGGATTCAGTGATATACATTTGTATATTTTAGGTTAAAATTAGTTTTTAAGATATAAGCAACAAATGAAAAAGTAGATAAATTGGACAATATCAAAATTTTAAATTTCTGTGCATCAAAGAATCAACAAAGTGAAAAGGTAAGCCACAGAATGGGAGAAAATATTTATAAATCATATAAGGGATTAATTTTCAGAATATACAAAGAACTCATACAACTCAGTAGCAAAATAATAAAAAACACAATTTTTAAAAGGGCAAAGGAGTTAAATAGACATATCTCCAAAAAACACATACAAATGGTCAAAAAACACATAAAAAGATAGTGAATATCACCAGACATTAATAAAGTACAAATCAAAACAGCAATATCAGTTTATATCCATTAGGATGACTATGATTAAGAAGAAAAAATGAAAAGGAAAGTAAGTGTTGGCAAGGATGTAGAAAAATTGGAACTGTTGTGCATTACTGGTGAAAATGTAAAAAAACGTGTAGCTTTTTAGGGGCTTCCCTGGTGGCGCAGTGGTTAAGAGTCCGCCTGCCGATGCAGGGGACATGGGTTTGTATCCCAATCTGGGAGGATCCCACATGCCGCAGAGTGACTAGGCCCATGTGCCATGGCCACTGAGCCTGCGCATCCGGAGCCTGTGCTCCGCAACGGGAGAGGCCACAACAGTGAGAGGTTCACGTACCGCAAAAAAGAAAAAAAAAGTGTAGCTTTTTAAAGTTTAGTAGTTCCTCAAAAAGTTAAACATAGCATTACCATGCAATCCTGCAATTCCATTTGTATATATATATACCCAAAACAATTGAAAGCAGGTCTCAAACAGATACTTGCACACCCATAGTAGCATTATTCACAGTAGCTAAAAGGTAGAAATGACCCAAATCTCAATCAATAGATAAATGGATAAACAAAATGGATTATTCAGCTTTAAAAAGGATAAAATTCCAATACATGCTACAACATGGATGAACTTTGAAAACATGATGCTAACTGTATTGCTTAATGAGTACAGAGTTTCTATTTAGGATAATGCAAAAGTTCTGGAAATAGATAGTGGTAATGCTTGCACAACAATGTAAATGTACTTATTGCCACTGCAGTGTACATTTTAAAATGGTAAAGTTTATGTTATGTATATTTTGCCACAATAAAAATAAACTAAAAAATAGTTTTTAAGAAATCATGTACAATATTTATAATCCCTTATTTTAAAGAACACTTCTAAATAATAGACCTACTAATGATCCCAGTTAAGTCAGATAAAAAGGCTCTTTTTGAATGCCACTATTGAAAACTACTGTGTCCAGAAGTCAAGGAAATGAGTAAGAATTCAGAGGAAATTCTGTTCAAGGACAAAATAATGTAGTTTTAGACAGAAAGTCCCCCAAGCTATAGGCCAAAACATATTACAGAAAAGTAATACACCACAAGTTAGGTTAATAAATAAATATCATTATATTTTCATATCTTTTCTGATGGATCTAATCCACTTTGTTGTCCATGTAATATAGTATAATATAATATAATTAGACCCTCTAACTTGTTTTTATTTAATTAGTTCTCCCTGTATTCTTATAAAACATCTTTTTACCTACTAACTAACCTCAAACAGATTTTTTTTTTAATCTTTACTAGAGTGTAATTGCTTTACAATGGTGTGTTAGTTTTTGCTTTATAACAAAATGAATCAGTTATACATATACATATGTTCCCACATCTCTTC
The DNA here is from genome assembly GCF_059928025.1 of Delphinapterus leucas. NCBI lineage: Eukaryota > Metazoa > Chordata > Mammalia > Artiodactyla > Monodontidae > Delphinapterus > Delphinapterus leucas. The sequence goes on along the minus strand of NC_143135.1, from coordinate 80,646,871 downwards.
CCTCTTGTGTCTCCCTCCCTCCCACCCTCCCTATCCCACCCCTCTAGGTGGTCACAAAGCACCGAGCTGATCTCCCTGTGCTAATTTTTTGGAGAGAGATGTTTTCACTGGCTATGTTGTTTACTACCAGTCATCCCTTCCTTATTGACAGAACTCTGATTTTGTTTGGAATAGCAGTATGATCATCTGAAATTTGGCATTCCTAGCCTCTCTTGCATTGAGGGGTGGCCATGTGACACAATCTAGCCAGTGAGTTAGATGGTGAGGATTTCTGTGAAAGCAGTTTTCCTGATACCAGAACTTTCCTTCCTTCTTGTGGTTTCTTTACTTTTATTCCTAAATAAATGACAGAAATAAGATTGGAAGTACTGCACCATTTTGCTGCCATCAGGTGATCATGAACAGTAATTCACACTAAAAACAATAGAAAAAACCAAGGACCTAAAATATGTATGATATTGTAGCACCAATACACAGCCATAGATTTTGTAGCTCTAGACTTCTTGTTATGAGAGAAAAACATAACTTTCATTTTATTAAGTCCCATTGTCTGATCTCCATAACATGCAGCTGAACCCAAACCTAAAACAGTTCTGGATCCTTTAAATTTCATTTTTAAATTCTACTAGAGTTGTGTAGCTTTGGAAAAGTTCAACTGTAGATCAAGAAAAAGAATTGTAAAATAAAGCCTCTGAAAAAAGCCCAAAATTTAGAAAAGACTCTTGAGGCTTTAAAAATAAGATAATTAAGATTCAAGGGGATCAAGGGGATGGAGGAGTAGGATGTGGAGCTCACCTACAACCGCAAATAGATTATAAATACATCTATATGTGGAAAGATTCTCACAGAACATCTACTGAACGCTGGCAGAAGACCTCAGACTTCCAAAAAGGCAAGAAAATCTCCACTTAACTGGGTAGGACACAAGAAAGAAGAAAGAGAGAGAGGAAGAAATTGGCGGGGGTGAACCTGCACCTCTGGGAGGGAGCTGTGAAAGAGGAAATATTCTGCATACGGGGAAGTCCCCTCACTGGTGGGGAGATCAGCTGGGACATGGAGGAGCTTCAGAGCCTCAGAAGAGAGCTCAGCAACCTGTTTGAGGAGGGCAAAGCAGAGAGAGACCTGCACAGACAGTCAGTGCTGTCACCTGGCACTCCCCAGCCTGACATGCTAGTCTGCTGGGGTGGATGGGGGCTGGGTGCTGAGGCTCAGGCCTTTGGCTTTGGAGGTCAGACCCAAGGAGAGGACTGGGGTTGGCTCTGTGGAGGAAGCTAAGTTGTGGTTCACCACAACCATGGGAGTATGGGGTAGTATGAGAAGAAACCTGGGCATGGCAGAGAGGCAAGTCCCCATTGTTGGGGGGTGCGGTGAGGGTGGAATGGCCATAGGAGCTTCGTTCTCCATGTGCGTGCTCTCAGGGGGCAGGGCAGCACATATACAAGCTCCAGGAGTAGGCACAAGCTGCAGCTGCCATCTTGGACTCTAGAGGCAGGCATGGAGCACCACTGCTGCCACCAAGGGTCCCACTACTGGGTGCCTAAAGCTGTCCCATCTTCCTGGGAACATGCACAGGCCACACACCTGCACACACCCTATGAAGGGGATAACATGGGATAAGGGTCAGCACATGCTGAGGAAAGAGATGACAATCATCCAAACCAAAAACAGCCCTCATGCCAAAAAAACATTAAACCCATGCAAGCTATGCAGGGACACTCCCACATATAAATAGCCTTCCAAGGCTACAGTAGATAGTTGTTTCTCTTAAACTCACAGTGTAAGAGAAATATAAGCAAAATGAAGAGGCAGAGGAATGACTCCCAGCTAAAAGACCAAGAGAATTCCCCTGAAGGAACAAACAATGAAGCAGACCTCTTTAATCTAATAGACACCGAATTCAAAAAGGAGGTAATGAAAATAGTGAAGGAACTAAGAAAGGCTATCAACAGAAGGCAACTTACTGTAAAAAGGAACTAGAAACTATAAAGAGGAGCCAAGAAAAATTAGCAAATTTATTTGCCAAGACAAAAGCTGAGTTAAAGGCAGTGAATAGCAGAATGAATAATGCAGAAGAGAGAATGAGCGATCTGGAAAATATAATAATGGCAACAATTAATCAAAATAGCAGACAGAAAACCAAATTAAAAAAAAAAAAGAAAGCAATATAAGAGACCTATGGGATAATATAATGTGTGCCATCTATGCATAACAGGGATTCTAGAAGGATAAGAAAGAGGAAAGGGGATTGAAAATGTTTGAAGAAATTATGGCTGAAAACTTCCAAAACCTAAAGAAGAAAACAGATATCCAGATACAGGAAGCATAGAGGGTCCCAAACATTATGGACCCAAACAGACCTACATCAAAACATTATACTAAAAATGGCAAAATTTAAAGATAAAGAGAGGATTCTAAAGTCAGCAAGGGAAAAACAAAGAGTTAATTACAAGGGAATGCCCATAAGGCTGATTTCTTTGCAGAAACGCTGCAGGCCAGAAGGGAGTGGCAAAATATATTCAAAGTCTTGAAAGGGAAAAATCTCCAACTAGAATACCCTACCCAGCAAGATTATCATTTAGAATAGGAGGAGAAATAAAGAATTTCTCAGACAAGCAAAAACTAAAAGAATACAGCAATACTAACCTTAACCTAAAAGAAATATTGAAAGGTCTTCTCTAAATAGAAAAGAAGCAAGAAAATATAGGAAGAAGGAAATCACAATTAGAAAGTAAATCACTTAAATTAACCAGTATACAGATCAAAAAGAAAAAATAAAACTATTTGTAAAAGCAATGATAAAGACACAGAACAGCAAAAGGATAAACATTAAGATATAAAAACGATATCAAAATCATAAAATGTGGGAAAAGAGGGTAAGAAAATGCAGATTCTTTTTCTTTAATGTTTGTACATATATGTCTATCAGTCTAAAGCAAGCAGATATAGTAAGGGGTAAACATACTTAAAAAAAGGGCAACCACAAATCAAAAACATACAATAGATTAACAAAAAAACAGAAAGAAGAGAACACAAGCATGAAGTAAAAAGAATTCATCAAACCACAAAAAAACAAAACAAATAAGAAAAAGAAAGGAATTAAGAAACATAGAATCAACTGGAAAACAAGGTTTAAAATGGCAATAAATATTAATACATATGTATCAATAATTACCTTAAATGTCAATGGACTGAATGCTTCAATCAAAAGACATAGAGTGGTAGACTGGATAAAAAACCAAGAGCCTACAACATGCTGCCTACAAGAGACCCACCTTAGGGAAAAGGACACACATAGATTGAAAGTGAGGGGACAGAAAAAGATATTTCATACAAAAAGAAATGATAAGAAAGCAGAAGTTGTAATATTGATATCAAACCAAATATACTTTAAAACAAAGGCCATAAAGAAAGATAAAGAAGGACACTATATAATGGTAAGAGGATCAATACAAGAAGAGGATTTTACATTCATCAACATATATGCACCTAATATAGAAACACCCAAATACATAAAACAAATACTAACAGACATAAAGGGAGGAATTGATGGGAATACAATAATAGTAGGAGTCTTTCACACCCCACTCACATCAATGGACAGATCTTCTAGAAAGAAAATCAATAAGGCAACAGATAGAACAGTTAGACTTAACTTATATTTTCAGGGCATTACATCCAAGAAAAACCAGAATACACATTCTTTTCAAGTGCACATGGAACATTCTCTAGGATTGACCACATACTAGGGCACAAAACTAACTTCAACAAATTTAAGTGTATAATAATTATTTCAAGCATCTTCTCTGACCACAATGACATGAAACTAGAAATCAACCATAGGAAAAGAAATGAGGAAAAAAAATTACATGGAGACACTGTTGGTGGGAATGTAAGTTTGTACAGCCTCTATGGAAAACAGTATGGAAGTTCCTTAGAGAACTAAAAATAGAACTACTATATGATCATGCAATCCCACTCCTGGGTATATACCCAGACAAAACTATAATTCAAAAACATACATACACCCATATGTTCATAGCAGCACTATTCACAATAGTCAAGACATGGAAGCAACCTAAATGTCCAGCTGAAAGGATATAGGACATGTGGTACATATATACAATGGAATACTACTCAGCCATAAAAAAAACAATATAATGTCATTTGCAGCAACATGGATGCACCTAGAGATTATCATACTAAGTGAAGTAAGTCAGAAAGAGAAAGTCAAATACCATATGATAGCACTTATATGTGGAATCTAAAATATGGCACAATTGAACCTATCTACAAAACAGAATCACAGACATAGAGAACAGACTTGTGGTTGCCAAAGCAGAGGGGTGGGGAGAAAGGGGGGATGGACTGGGAATTTGGGGTTAGTAGATGCAAACCATTACATTTAGAATGGATATACAACAAGGTCCTACTGTATAGCACAGGGAACTATATCCAATCTTCTGGGATAAACCATAATGGAAAAGAATATTTTAAAAGAGTGTATATATGTGTATAACTGAGTCACTTTGATGTACAGCAAAAATTAGTACAACACTGTAACTCAATTATACTTCAATAAAAAAAGATATGGAACATTAAAAATCAAAGACAATAATATTGTAAGGTTCTCATAAAGAAGATGCAGTTGACAATACCAACATAAACAAATAAACCAAGGGTGGAAAAATAGTGATATCCATGGCAGGATGGGGAAGGAAGACAAAACTTTCTGAATTAGAAGAGACACATGTTTATGGCCAAACATGCACATGCAACAGAGGAGCTACCCCCATTGTCCACCTGCTGTCCCTTCAATTCCTCCTTCTGAGTACTTGATATCTGGTGAGGAGCCTTCCTTCTTGGCTTTCATTCAATTTTTTATCTGGGAAACATCACCCAAATGCTCCCAAGTGAAAGGAAAATTCAACTTGACGTTAGTGAGTGACAGCATACCTGTCTGATGAGCAATTTCCTTAAAAAGCTGTGTTAAAATAAATACTGGAGTTTTCTGTGGAATACCTCCCAACATTTTCCTCTGGCTGCAGAGTCCACTCTTCTATTGCTTCCATGAAGAAGGCACATTTATAAGAATGGGAAATATGTACAAAATAAACTTTTGCCCCTTTTTTAATAGAGTAAATGTCTCATACACACAAACACACACACATACACCCCAACTCCTCTGGTCTAGGTTAAGCCCATAAAACAATAGATAATGCTCTCAAGTTTACCCATACCTCTAGTTAGCCTATAGACTTTATTAGATAAGAGAGCCACACCAAACACCTCATAAGACATCATGTTCATCATGTTCAAAATGGTTAGGAAAGAAAGTTTGGTGTTTTCTTCTAAAATATATGAAGCTTAGTTGATGAAGAGAAAGCTGTATTGTGTAAAACAATGATTCATCTCTTTGTATCCACTGAGATTGCATTTTCAAGCACTTCCAACATACATTTATCAATGAGTTTGCCACCCAGGTCTTAAGAAAAAGGAATTGCTGCCAAGAGTCCTCTGAGTAGGGTAACCATGCCATTACTTGAGTCAGCTTCTTAAAGAATGCTCTCTGTTTTGAAGTTTCCTACAATCGGACACCAGATCATGAGGTGACCCCAAGTATCAGGTAGCTAAGCAATGTAGGGTGCAGCTGACTCTTTTAGACTTACCAAATATTTCACAATCTCAGAATCATTCTCTCTCTCACTCTAAAAATAAAAAGAAGAAAAAGAAAAAGTTGAAAGAGCATGAGAGAAAGAAAGACTGAGAATATTTTACAAACAAGCCAACCATTTTAAAATAAATTTGCCAAGGTGAATGTAACTGTTGCCCTAATTCAGAGAAGCGTTTTGAAGACAAAACTTACTTCCCTCTCCATAGAAGTCTCTATTCTGAATGTCCCACTCTATCCCTCATCTAAATGTCTCCATGGATTCTTTTTCATATCAAATATTTATTACCAAGTACCTCTCTGTCCCTGAATACACCCAGATCACTCCTATCTTAAAAGCATCTTCCCTTGATGTTACAAACTATGCAAAATTTTGTTCTAGTTCTCCATTATATTTCATTCTCAGAATTCTTGAAAGATCAGGCTCTTTCATGAAGCCTTTAACTCCTCTCTATCCAATAAAAGCTTAATCCCTTGCAATCTGATTTCCACCTCCACAACTGTTAAAACAGCATTATCAAATGTCACCAAATATAACAGCTGGTCTCAAGCCTCAACATAAATCCCTCTCTTCCCTCAACTTCATTAATCCTACAGCCAAACGGCACAGATTTGTCAAAGCATTTGACCAGTAGAATGAGTTCCTAGATCCCTATGAAGTTCAAGAGAAGTTCCCCACATAAGGATAATCTTTTCCAAAGGACTTTAGTCACAGAACAGGCAGTCTTCAAGGAAAGATTTCATTGTGAAAACATACAGACCATGACTAAAAATATTTATATCCATGAGGTAGAGAAAATTGTAAGAAATCCACTTGCCAGACCTCAAATTGTCCATTAGACAGTTTATAATGTCCAGGAGTGGTACAAACAGGCTTCCCAGTGTTCTACTTTGAAGATGCGGGGCAAGTGAGGTTGGCACCTTTTGCAGCCTCATTAATGTTTCCCCACCAATACTGATTCATGAAAACTATCATTCTGTCAGTGGACCAATGGTTTAATGCTTGTACAGTGGTGAGGAGTGGGAATTTTAGACTGTCTTGTAGGACTGGGTTGTTATTTAGTCCAAACCAGAGCTTTCTCTTATCAAACCAATAATTGTTTAATTCCCAATCTTTTTTTTTTTCTTTCTTTCTTTCTGAGGCCATTTTGGGCTCTCTAGCCAGTTTTTCCTTTGTTATCTTTTAGGGAAATATTCCTTTGGACCATGACAGTGGTTTGGCTGCTGTTGGTCCATTTAAGAACATCATTTCTTGCAGAAATATCAGCAAAGTGATTTCCCCTAGCTTCCAGAGAGTCAAGTTTCAAATGTCCTGGAATTTTAATAATAGCTGAGGCAGCAGGTACAAGTATTCCATTCAATAATTCCTGGACATAGGGGCCATTTTTAATTTCATTTTTCACTGGAAGTCACTCCCACAACATTCCAAAATCATGAGATACTCTGAAAGCATATGTACTATCAGTATAAATATTGAAGTTTTTTCCTTGGCTAAAGTACAGGCCCATGTAATAGTCTGTTGGCCTGAAGTAGCCATAGGTAAAGATTCTGCCTCAATAACATCAAAAGGAGTTGTAATATCATACTAGCACAATATTTCCCATCATCTACTTTTAAATAAGAACCATCAATGAACCAAGGGAAGGCACTGTTACCCAAAGGAATTTCTTGTAAATTGTTACAAGGAGTCAGGAGGTGGTCCATTAGAGTTAAGCAGTTATGAAGGACTTCAGTGGTGACGTAAGGGAGGAGAGTAACAGATTTAAGATTATTAACAACATAAAAGAATTATGTGAGGAGCAGTTAACAAAAGGAGTTTATAGGAGGTGAAAAAGTGGGCTGAGAAGTATTGAGTGTGATCAGAATTCAGAAGGGTTTCTACTGCATGAGGTACAGAAATGGTTAAAGGTGATCCAAAAATGATTTTCTTGGTGACCTTAACCAAAAGAGCAGTGGCCATAATGTCTCTAAGGAAAGGGTGGGGGGGACCCAAACACGACAGGGCCCAGTTGCTGGCTATAATATCCTATGGGTTGATGGTGGGCCCAGTGTTTTGGGGTGAATATCCCAAGGGCATTCCCTTCTTTGTCATATACAGAAAGGAAAAAGGGAATCTGATAATAAGGATGTCCAAGGGCAAGTGTGTTCATCAAACTCTCCTTTAAGGCCTTAAAGACTATGTCCTCTGTTTCTTCCCATAAGATTGGGTTAGGTTTGTTATTGCTGAGTAAAACTTATAGAGGTTTGGCCATAAGAGAGAAATTTGGAATCCAGGTTTGGCAATAACCAAACAGCCCAAAGAAACCTCATCAGTTGACCCTTAGTTTTGGATTTGGGGAAACTTAGGACACAATGAAGACTATTTGGATGTAGGTGCAGCCCTTGTTTGAATAACTGATGTCCTAATATCAAACCTGGGTTTGCACAAACTGCAATTTGTTTTTGGAAATTTTATGTCCCTTTAAGGCTAAAAGTTTAGCAAGTGGATGCTGTCTTCCTATGAGGAGGCTTGAGAAGGAAAACAAAGAAGAAAATCATCCACATACTGCAAGAAAGTAGAACCTCTAGGGAACTTTATGTTATCCAGATCAGTCTTCAGGATTTATGAGAAATAAGGACTCTCAGTAAAACCCTGAGGCATTACTGTCCGGGCGAATTGTTTTTCTTCCCAAGTGAGGCAAAAATGTATTGACTAGCTTCACCAAATAGAATACTGAAGAATGCACTGCATAAATCAATTGCAATAAAGAATTTAATTCCTATTAGTAACAAATGAGGGTTAGGAACAACATGGTGTCCACGGGCAACAATGTTGTTTATTGCTTGGTGGTCCTGAACAAACCTCCACCCTTGGCCCTTATATTTACTCACTAGCAAGTGTTACAGGGCTAGTAAAAGAGATTAGGGGGTCTTGAGGCTTATAATATTCTATTATGGGCTTTATGCTTTGAGAGGCTTCATTATTTATGGGGTATTGATTAATAGTAGGAAAAGATTTTCATTGGTCTATCTGAATATTAATGGGGAATGCACTGTGAATTTTACCAAGGAAAGTGATATCTGATTCAATAGGGACAAATTATCAGTGTTTCCAAAATCTGCTCTAGTACCATTAGAGATGGAACAAATGAAAGACGTCCAAGGTCATTTAAATCAACTGGTGGTTTACTACCATGACTACTGTCAATTTCTAGAATTATTCCTCCCTTTTGAGAGAAATACATTCTGTCAATATACTTCTCTAAGAAATTTTGTCCTAAGAACTGGCTAGGGGTGAAGGAACTAAGGATAAAACTGTGGGTATCTCTCAATGACCCTGAACAAAAATGAACAGGTTTAGAAATAGGACTCTCTTGAGGTTCATTAGAGAGCTCCACTATCTGAAATGTTTTAGCACTCCAAGGCAGGAACTGTTTTATAATACTGGGGTTAAGTATCAAAAGTGTGGCTCCAGAGTCAAGTAGGACTAGAAGAGATTCATCCCCAATGTAGAGATATGTTTCTCCAAGCCTATTAAGTTTAAGAGGGAACTGTTGGCAGAACCCCTGTAGTTCTCGTAGCTCCACCATTGACAGTTGGGAGGACATTGGAAAGACTGGTTAGAGGGTGAAGGTACCTAAATGTCTTAAATTTGTAAAAATCTCTTTTCCCATATCCTGTGTCTTTGCAATAATAGCAGGAACTATGAGGGTTTTGGGTTTGTTTAGGAGTTTTCATTCTCTGGAGTTGAAGATTAAGAATTTTGGTGGTCTTCCTTAGAGGTAACTCACCTAGCATGCAAGAGAGATGATTTGCCAGAATAACTGAAGCTGGTGTGAACATAGTTTCTCATTCCATCCTGGTCCTCTTCACTAAAAGGGAAAGATCCTGGTTTACCCCATTAATAAACATAGTGTTAAAAGCTACTTGGGTGGAATAAACATTTGCAGACCAGAATTTTCTTTAAAAATAATCTGAAGTCTATTGTAGTAATCATGAACAGGTTTGTCAGATTTTTGTGTGCAAGCCTGAATTTTGTCCCAATCATCAGGCTTTGGAGAATCCCTAGGAATTCCTTGATGAAGTCACCTAGCAATTGCCTGAACCTGATTATATAGTAAGTTAGTGGGCTCGTCTCCCTCTTTTAATTCTAGAGATCTCTCAGGATTTTCTCAATTAGCAGTTTTCTTCTAATGTTGGGCCTGGTCTTCACTGATAAGCATAGGAACTTGCTGATATAAGTCAGAGAAACCAGGTTGCTAAGTTTAAATGTTTATATTCAATTCCTCTGCAAATCTATGATGATTTTTGGTTACTTTGGGAAAATCTTTGACTGTGGCTCGCAGTTCAGCTTTAGTCCAGTGAGTACAAGAAATTAAGGGCTTAGCCTCTGAATCCTCAGAAGCCTTTCTTTTAAAGGGACAGTTTCTGACAAGTTCAGAGAAAAAGGGAATGGGGAGAGTTTCAGAGAAAGGCGATAGAAGTCTGGCGATAGAATTAGTACAAGGGATTTGAGGGTATAGTGGAGGTGTAGGAGGTATAGAAGGGAAGGAGAAAAATGACATTGGAGGCAGAGTCTAGTCACAAGGAGCTGAAGGACAGAGATAAGAAGGTGCCAGAGGCAAAGATTGAGACAAAGAAGCCACGGAAGAACAGCCAATTAGGGAGACATTTTATCTTTTTTTTTTCTTTAATTTTGACTTCTTGATTTATTAGATTACTACATGGTAGAAATAACTTTTATTTAAACACCTTTATTGGAGTATAATTGCTTTAAAATGGTGTATTAGTTTCTGCTTTATAACAAAGTGAACCAGCTATACATATACATATATCCCCATATCCCCTCCCTCTTGCATCTCCCTCTCACCCTCCCTATCCCACCCCTCTATGTGGTCACAAAGCGCCAAGCTGATCTCCCTGTGTCATGTGGCTGCTTCCTACTAGCTATCTATTTTACATTTGGTAGTGTATATATGTCCATGCCACTCTCTCACTACATCCCAGCATATCCTTTTCCCTCCCCATGTCAAGTCCATTCTCGACATCTGCATCTTTATTCCTGTCCTGCCCCTAGGTTCTTCAGAAACTTTTCTTTCTTTTTTTTTTTTTAGATTCCATACATATGTGCTAGCATACAGTATTTATTTTTCTCTTTCTGACTTACTTCACTCTGTATGACAGACTCTAGGTCTATCCACCTCACTAATAACTCAATTTCATTTCTTTTTATGGTTGATGAATATTCCATTGTATATATATATATATGCCACATCTTCTTTATCCATTCATCTGTTAATGGACACTTAGGTTGCTTCCATGTCCTGGCTATTGTAAATAATACTGCAATGAACATTGTGGTACATGACTCTTTTTGAATTATGTTTTTCTCAGGGTATATGCCCAGTAGTGGGATTCATAGGTCATATAGTAGTTCTACTTTTAGTTTTTTAAGGAACCTCCATACTGTTCTCCATAGTGGCTGTATCAACTTACATTTCCACCAAAAGTGCAAGAGGATTTCCTTTTCTCCACACCCTCTCCAGGATTTATTGTTTGTAGATTTTTTGATGATGGCCATTCTGACTGGTATAAGGTGATACCTCATTGTAGTTTTGATTTGCATTTCTCTAATGATTAGTGATATTGAGCATCCTTTCATGTGTTTTTTGGCAATCTGTATATCTTCTTCGGAGAAATGTCTATTTAGGTCTTCTGCCCATTTTTGGATTGTGTTGTTTGTTTTTATGATATTGAGCTGCATGTGTTGCTTGTATATTTTGGAGATTAACCCTTTGTCACTCGCTTTGTTTGGAAATATTTTCTCCCATTCTGAGGGTTGTCTTTTCATCTTATTTATTGTCCTTTGCTGTACAAAAGGTTTTAAGTTTTACTAGGTCCAATTTGTTTATTTTTATTTTTATTTCCATTTGTGTAGGAGGTGGGTCAGAAAGGATCTTGCTGTGATGTATGTAATAAAGTGTCCTGCCTATGTTTTCCTCTAAGGGCTTTATATTGTCTAGCCTTACATTTAGGTCTTTAATCAATTTTGAGTTTATTTTGTGTATGGTGTTAGGGAGTGTTCTAATTTCATTCTTTTACATGTAGCTGTCCAGTTTTCCCAGCACCACTTAGTGAAGAGGCTGTCTTTTCTCCATTGTATATTCTTGCCTCCTTTATTAAAGATAAGATGACCATTTGTGTGTGGGTTTATCTCTGGGCTTTCTATCCTGTTCCGCTGATCTATATTTATGTTTTTGTGCCAGTACCATACTCTCTTGATTACTGTAGGTTTGCAGTATACTCTGAAGTAAGGGAGCTTGATTCCTCCAGCTCCATTTTTCGTTCTCAAGATTGCTTTGACTATTCGGGGTCTTTTGTGTTTCCATACAAATTATGAAATTTTTTGTTATAGTACTGTAAAAAGGCCACTGGTAGCTTGATACGGATTGCATTGAATCTGTACATTGCTTTGGGTAATATAGTCATTTTCACAATATTGATTCCTCCAATCCAAGAACATGGTATATCTCTCCATCTGTTTGTATAATCCTTAATTTATTTCATCAGTGTCTTATAATTTTCTGCATACAGGTCTTTTGTCTCCTTAGGTAGGTTTATTCCTAGGTAATTTATTCTTTTTGTTGCAGTGGTAAATGGGAGTCTTTCCTTAATTTCTCTTTCATATTTTTCATCATTAGTGTATAGGAATGCAAGAGTTTTCTGTGCATTAATTTTGTATCCTGTTACTTTACCAAATTCACTGATTAGCTCTAGTAGTTTTCTGGTAGCATCTTTAGGATTCTCTATGTATAGTATCATGTCATCTGCAAACAGTGACAGTTTTACTTCTTTGTATTCATTTTATTGAGATTTGTATTCCTTTTATTGAGAGAGAGAGGTTTTAGCTTTTCTCTAAATGTTTGATAGAATTCACCTGTGGAGCCATCTGTTCCTGGGCTTTTGTTTGTTGGAAGATTTTTCATCACAGTCTCAATTTCAGTGCCTGTGATTGGTCTGTTTATATTTTCTATTTCTTCCTGGCTCAGTCTTGAATGAGGAAGTATTTGTCCATTACTTCCAGGTTGTCCATTTCATTGGCATACAGTTGCTTGAAGTAGTCTCTCATGATCCTTTGTATTCCTGCAGTGTCAGTTGTTACTTCTCCTTTTTCATTTTTAATTCTGATGAATTGAGTGTTCTCCCTTTTTTGTCTTGATGAGTTTGGCTAATGGTTTCTCAATTTTGTTTATCTTCTCAAAGAACCAGCTTTTAGTTGTGTTGATCTTTGCTATTGTTTCCTTCATTTCTTTTTCATTTATTTCTGATCTGATCTTTATGATTTCTTTCCTTCTGCTAACTTTGTTTTTTTCTGTTCTTCTTTCTGTAATTGCTTAATGTGTAAGCTTAGGTTGTTTATTTGAGATTTTTCTTGTTTCTTGAGGTGGGATTGTATTGCTATAAACTTCCCTCTTAGAACTGCTTTTGCTGCATCCCATAGGTTTTGGTCATCGTGTTTTCATTGTCATTTGTTTCTAGGTATTTTTTTTATTTCTTCTTTGAGTTCCTCAGTGATCTCTTGGTTATTAAGCATTGTTTAGACTCCATGTGTTTGTATTTTTTACAGATCTTTTCCTGTAATTGATATCTAGACTCATAGTGTTGTGGTCGGAAAAGATACTTGATCCAATTTCAATTTTCTTAAATTTACCAAGGCTTGATTTTTGACCCAAGATATGATTTATCCTGGAGGATGTTCCATGAACACTTGAGGAGAAAGTGTATTCTGTTGTTTTGGGATGGAATGTCCTATAAATATCAATTAAGTCCATCTTGTTTAATGTATCATTTATAGCTTGTGTTTCCTTATTTATTTTCATTTTGGATGACCTGCCCATTGTTGAAAGTAGGGTGTTAAAGTCCCCTATTATGATTGTGTTACTGGTGATTTCCCCTTTTATGGCTGTTAACATTTCCCTTATGTATTGAGGTGCTCCTATGTTGGGTGCATAAATATTTACAATTGTTATATCATCTATGTTGGGTGCATAAATATTTACAATTGTTATATCATCTTCCTGGATTGATCTGTTGATCATTATGCAGTATCCTTCTTTGTCTCTTGTCTCTTTATTCTAAAGTCTATTTTCTCTGATGTGAGAATTGCTACTCCAGCTTTCTTTTGATTTCCATTTGCATGGAATATCTTTTTCCATTCCTTCACTTTCAGTCTTTATATGTCCTTAGGTCTGAAGTGGGTCTCTTGTAGACAGCATATATATGGGTCTTGTTTTTGTATCCATTCAGCCAGTCCATGTCTTTTGGTTGGAGCATTTAATCCATTTACATTTAAGGTAATTATTGTTATGTATGTTCCTATTACAATTTTCTTGATTGTTTTGGGTTTGTTTTTGTAGGTCTTTTCCTTCTCTTGTGTTTCTTGCCTAGAGAAGTTCCTTTAGCATTTGTTGTAAAGTTCATTTTGTGGTGCTGAATTCTCTTAGCTTTTGTTTGTCTGTAAAGGTTTTAATTTCTCCATCGAATCTGAATGAAATCCTTGCTGGGTAGAGTAATATTGGTTATAGGTTTTTCCCTTTCATCTCTTTAAATATGTCCTGCCACTCCCTTCTGGCTTGCAGAGCTTCTGCAGAAAGATCAGCTGTTAACCTTATGGGGATTTTATCCTTTTTTAATCATTTGTTTGTCTCAGTTAATTTTAAAATTTTATTTAGTAGAGAGGCAGTATTAGATTCCTGATAATGCTAGGAAGCCTCAAAATACCAATCAAAACACGCATTCCACTTGGTTCTGGAAATTGTTGAGCTATTATAGTCTAATTTGGTTTTAAGAAAATGAAGTTTGATAATTTCAAAAGTTCCCCATAATGATCATTGATAATCTAAATTGCCTTTGGTCTGGTTGGTCCATTTAGTTGGAAATGCACATGAGGAAGAACTGAGGTTTTTAAAGATAAAATCAGCCAGAATCTCTGTAGGGTTAGAAGATCCTCAGAATGCTAAAATAACTGGAATTCCATTTCCTAGAGGTTTTTCTTCTACAGTAAAAAACAATGTTAAGACAGCTTAATCAGCTTATGGCTCAAACAGCTCAATTTGAACAGCTTGCAAGCCAATCCCAACCTCTCCTAAGAAGACAGCTTGGTTCCAGAGGAGCCAGGCTGAAGACAATCTCCAGAGGGTAGCCCTTCCAAAGGAATAGGTTGATGGCTGAAAAACCCAACACCATTTCAGAAAAACAACCTCTCTTCCAAAGGGAATGGGTCAAAGACTAGCCAGTTTCAGTGAAACAGTCTGATCTCAAAATCGGATCAAAATGCCGGCTGAATACTCAAAAAACAAGACCTTAACTAGAAAGATGAAGCCTTTAAATAGGTCCCAAATAAAGTCTGGAGAGCTTCATATGTAAAGAGGGTATGATTTGGATTCAGGAGAAAGACATTCCTTCAAACTCCAGGGTTGGTGATAAAAGCAGTGAGCGAAAATGGGCTCAGCTTTGGGTAACGCACCTGTTTGCTCACCAGCCTTGGAGCCATCCTGGATCTTCTCTGATCCCATATGGGCCACTGAAATGTTAACCTGAAATAAATAGGCTGCCAGATATTTCTCCAGTGAAGATGAACTTATTCAGGATCAGCAGAGAATTGCAGTTTGAGGTCTACAACCACAGAGAGCTACATTCAAGTCCCTGCACTGCAAAGGAAGGAGAACACTTTTGAAGAGGGGTACAGAAAGTTGGGAGGGCTATGGTAAAGAGAGTCCTTGGCTTTCCATTGGCTGAGTCCTTGCCAGGAAAGAAGAGAAATCTTTCTTCTTCTTGGGATCTGTTGTCACAGGCCATGAAAGCTCCCCTTTGTTGTCTCCCAGCTCTATTGAATTGAAGTTTCTGTTTGTTAATTTTTTACCCATGTATTATATATTCTCAAAGTTTAATTATCACATATCTCTTCTTTTCACAGTTTTTCTTTGATAATCTAAAAGGCTGTGGAGACTTTAGTCAATTTTTTTGTGCTAAAGACTCCACCTCTAACCCTACTCATTGTTCTCCAAGCCCCAGATGTAAATTTCTAGCCTCTTGTTAGGCTCTCTACAAAGGTATTTTTAATTCAGTGTGTCACTAACAAAGCTCATCAACTTTCCTCTCTCAATATCCTCCTCCACCCCCTCAAATAGATGTTCTTTTTAAACTTTTCTGTTATTTAATTCAGTATGCTCTTAATTATGCATCTCAGAATCTTTCAGGTATCACTGACTCTGCCCTAAGTCTCAGGATTTTTAAAAATTTGTTATCTGTGTTTGTTTAGCCTTCCTCAGTCTACAAAGAGCCTTCCATAAATTATCACATGTTCATTTAGTGAATAGAATATGGGCTGGACTCAGTTAGATCTACAGATGAATATCTTCCCCACTAAGTGTTTGTATGAATGAGTATAGTAGAGAAAATTCCCAGTAAAAGGAAGCATAGAGATCAAACTCAGGTCTCATGAATATTCATGCAGTTCTGCTTCCACCACATTTCAATACTATATCTCATCCCTTTTTCTCCACTGCAGAGTCTAAACAGAAGGATGTTATACAACTGAAACTTACAAATAGCTGAAATTTTAAATGAAAACAGAAATTGATTTTGATATTAGGAAATGGCTACCTTAAGTGAAGCTCTGTAAACATCCCTTTGCTTTTAGACAGACTTGAGAACTTGGGACCTGAGAACCTACTTTAATAGGTAATTTTTGTATGATCCCCTATAATAGATTTAAATACATTTGTATTTGAATATCATTAGTCCAAGTATGCATTCTACACATAGTCTTATTCCATTCCCATCTCCCACTCACCCTTTGGTTTATACCCACGCTCTTTCAGCCATTTTTTGTGCTGGCCCAATAGCATGGGCTTTTAATCTTTGATCTATGACTATATTTAAGGTAAAAAGAATCAAGGAGAACACCAGAATAATAAATAAAACAAACTAGTTCATGAACTTAAAAAAGTAAAAGAAAAGAATGACAAGTCTGGTTTCAAATAAGTTTTCGATTTCTTAGAAGAATATATTTGAGAGCTTAAACCATGCCACCTTCCTCATAAAGGACTTTCTCTCTTCCTCATTTGTACTATGACAACACTCTGTGCATATCTCTAATGAGAATAATTTCTGAGCTTCAGTTTCCTTATCTATAAAATGTTTTAATAATTTTACCTACCTCATTGGGTTTTCAAGACTAAAGGAGATACATAAGTAAAATCCTTAGCCCAATGCCTTGCAAACAGTGGAGGAGTTTTTTGTTTTTCTTTTTTTTTTTTGCGGTACGCAGGCCTCTCACTGTTGTGGCTTCTCCCGTTGCAGAGCACAGGCTCCGGACGCGCAGACTCAGTGGCCATGGCTCATGGGCCCAGCCGCTCCACGGCATGTGGGATCTTCCCAGACCGGGGCACGAACCTGTATCCCCTGCATCGGCAGGCGGACTCTCAACCACTGCGCCACCAGGGAAGCCCTGGAGGAGTTTTGTATTAGTTAAAAATGTACTTTTCTTTCTTTTCCAATGGACAAAAAACTCCTTCAGCATAAGCTTTTATTGTGGAAGTTTGGTTCACCCTTCGGTGCTAGCACTGTTTCTTGCACATAATAGATGCTCAGTAAAGTTTTTTATAAATTAATTAATATGTGGTGATGGGAAGGAGTAATACATCAAAATTGCCTATAGAGTTTTTCAAAATACATAGGCCAATTCCGAGCCCCAGACATGTTGATTCAGTCAGACTTGGTTAAGATTTGGACACAGTTGTTATTCAGATATTCCCCAGATGGTAATTTCAACCACCATGGTTTGGGAACTGTCAGTCTAAATCAATTGGCTTGATTCTTAGACAGAATAGACTTTGCTACAAACACATAAATCTCTGCTTTTGACCTCGTTTCTGTCCCTTTTTCCCTTTAGTCTTGAGTCACATTACTCCCTTTAAGACAACAAAAATAACATATGCTTACAGCAGGTATTGACTTCCTGAGGACACATCCACAAGGCACACTTCTCCAAGAACAAACAGGGGCATACTCCACTAAATTTCACTGAGTATCAGAGCTAAAAATTATTTTTAAGAAAATATTGATTATCCAATGTAACCTAATTATTTGCTAAGTGTATTAACCAACAGATAGAATTTGAACAGGCAGTGTTTAATATAATGAAATATTAACAATATAAGGGGATCACCTACTAAAGGGGAAACATAAAACTCAGAACTCTAAAGAGCAAAGAGCAACCTATACAGGGTGCAGCCCTCTTCTAGGGCTGAGGCAAAGCCCCCATGAAAGGAACCAATATGGAAGAGCCCCCCAGTCCCCCTCCCAGGGCTCGAATCCAGACAATGTTGGAAAGGGTGCAGGGTGGTCCACTGTATGGTAGAGACATTTGCAGATGTCCTTCACTGGTGGATTTACCTGGGGATTTCTCTGCCCTCTGGGATCCAGGATATCTTCCACTGGAAGATTCCCCATGCTCTGCCCTCAAGGAGCCTGCTAACAAGAAACACACCCCAGAACCAGGAAGAAGATTCCCTTCCTCCTCCAGTGTCCTTCCAGTACCCTGTGCTGGACATTGTCTACAGGACAATGAAGGGTAAATGCAGAAATTCTTTTCAGCATTGGTAAAAGTAAGTATATGTGTGACTGGTTAAAAGTCATCATTGTATGTATTTCTCTAAGTATTTTCCATGATTTAGAACCAATAATTAATGAATGCATTGCTCTGTGATCTCTTGATAAAATGAGTTATTAAAGGTTTAATACTGACTAGACTGTTAAAAGAAACTGAAATCTAGGACTCTTTAATAGTCAGATGCAAAGTGCCAAGCAATCCTTTGGGAATGTAGGGACCATGTAGTAGCCATAATTTCCATCATTAAGCCTGGGCCTGAACTGACAGTGCATCAGAATGTATCATTTGCACATCGCTGGTCCCTGATGCATCCAGGATGAATACAGTAACATCACTGGCTGGATTAAATGACTTTAGCAGGGTATGTAGTGGCAGAGGATTATGTACCTAAGCTATCTCTCATATTTTTTTACTTACATGAATGAATTTGGCCTAATAAAAAAAGAATATATCTTAAAATAGAGTGAGATTACTAATTCTCTCCAAATCTGAGTGCTTATAGAAAGGAAGATGAAATCTACTCATGCTTTAAGGTGTTGAGGATGCCTAAAACTCTCCATGAATCCTTCAATGATTAAAACAGCCCTCATTGATTTCTCTTTCCCTTAACTCTCTCTTACACTTAAGAGACCTCCATTATTCCATAATTCAAAACCATAGAAGGCATTCAATAAACATCACTAATATTTGATTTGCTTCTTTCAGAGGATAGGAAGGTATATGCACTCACAGAGGACAATTATAAGTCATCATATTCATTTATTCATTCATTCATCCATTCTGTAACTCTTTAGTCATTTCTGGCCCTTGTCCTAATGAAACTATATGCTGAAAGATTATGGTAAGTGTGATGAAGAAATTTAACAAGTAATAAAAGAAAGATTACCTAGGGTAGGATAGGAAGGGCATTTGGGATAGTGTAATCAGGAAAGGCTTCTAAGCCTCTAAGGGAGAAGATATTTGAACCAAAAACTGAAGGAAGAGAATGAGCCAGTCAAGTGAAGGGCTGAAGGAAGAAAATTCCAGGCAGAAGGAACAGTGCAAAGGTCAGAAGTTAGAAGGGCTAGTGTAAGAAAATGTTCTAAAACTTAAATAAGAATACATAACTTGAAAAATCAAGGGAATCCTGGTGAATACAGATATGGTAAATAACCATGTTATCAGAAATATGCTCAATATCTTACATTTTGTCACATAATTTAAAATTGAAGTGCCAGGACACACATGCAAATTTTCAGTGAAAGTAATTTTTGAGCTCAAATATCATCATCTCATGTTGCTCTTTGCTTAGAGTCACTGATTATGTTATGAATAGATTTTTGAACATTCCAATTTCAAAGATTCTATAGATTTCTTTAAGAAAAAGTATACTTATTTTAAGTTAGATGATGAATCACCCTAAGTATGTCACTTTAATAGCTGGGGAACAGTCAGCAAGCATTTACTGAGGTCATAATAATATAAACAAATAATATAATATTGTTTAATAATATAAAAGGATGTTATTAATTAATAAATAATATAAATAATATAAAAAGTATGTTACTAATTTTTATCTACCACCTTTGGTTTCAAGTGAATGATACTAACAAAAAGCAAGAAGACGTTTCACCAGCCCAATATTTTTCCTTATTTTATAGTCAACTCCTTGCTTGCTATAACTAGAAATAAAGTTCCTAAAGGTTTGGAAACAAATTAAACCATGCTTACCATTATTTAACTTGATTTTTTTAAGCCTAATTGCATCACTAAAAAAAATCAATTTTTTACTCTGCTCAAGTTAAATTAACTGTGCTTGACTGGTTATATTTTCAGAAAAGCAAAATAAAACTTGAAAATTGTTGCTATGGTGATGAGAAAATCTCCTAATTTGCTTTGTCAGAGCTTTCAACACTGTGTTAGAAGTATGGAATATAGTAATTAGCCTTCATTTCCCTAACAATTATTGCCGATTTCCTGTACTATTCCGTTTCAACATCCAGTACTATAATAATGTCAATTTAGGTAATTAAATTTTAGAAATGTGATCAGAATCGTCAAATATAGAATTCAGGCCATAAGAAATAGGCTTACATTAAATAATAAATATATTTGTACTTTGTCCAAATTGCCTTAAGGAATAGCTAAATTCTTCTAAATTTATATTACTATTACTAAATATAGTAATATTTTACTATATAATAATTTACACAGAGCTTCTATATTCAGCACTTTACTTCATCCACAAAAGAATTCTAAAAGATGATTTTTATTATTTTCACTTCACAAAAACTAATATGAATCAACAAGATAAATACCTTTACTCCATGATCCTCCATGATCTTTCTAGCATTCTCCAGCTACATTTTTGTTAACAAGATCTCAAAAGTATAAATCTAATAGTATAATTTATTTTGCAAATCAAGATTATCTCTCACTTCCTTGTTACTGGTAAAGAAACCAAATTAAAAATTCAAGATATTTATAAATTTTCATTCAATTATTTTAAAATAACTATTGAGATTGATAATGTGATACAGAATTAATATATATGAATCCTTCTGTCCATAATATAGTTGCAGTAAAAATAATTACATACATATTGACAGTACAGTGGTGAATGCTGTGATGGATGTATGTCAGGTTAGGATGGGACCATTAAACAGGTGTCCAATTCAGGATTCTGGGACAGACTTAGTAAGTTCTTCCTTGATAGGTTGATATTGAGGCACAATCTTGAATGACTATTAGTAGTTATATAGGTAAAGACAAGGGGAAGGAATTCCTAAGATAGTATACCAGAGTAGCAAAAGGAAAAAGCATGCAATTATAGAATTTGTTCCAGTACTTACAAATATTTTGGGTGCCTGGAAAGTCATATTCAAGTGGAGATTTGGCGGGAGAGCAAAAAGAGACACTTGAGGCCAAGTCATTATGTCCAATGTACCAGGCTCTAGAGTATAAACTTTAATCTTCTGGCCACCCCCTTGAATGTTTGTTTATGATTAAATAAGTATAGTTTTGGCATTTGAGCCACATTTTATTTTCAATTGGTTATTAATTTAATATTTTTATTACAAAAAGTATAAAATTTTACATTGTAAAATCCAACCACCCAAATTTTAATGATAAAAGTGAAATATCTCCTCACATTTCCGTTTTCCAGAGCTAACTGCTAACAATTATGTGTTCTTCTCAAATTTTTCTGTACATATGTGTGTGGTGTGCCTGAAATTCTGTATATCTATCTATCATTAGCATAAATGAATGGGATCATGCTTATTTTTGGTTCTACAGCCTTTTTTACCTAAATTTAAAATGGCCATTTTTCTCACTCTATCTTATTCTCTTTAAAAGGCATTAGTATTAGATAATATGACTATATTACTATAATATACCCAATTTGTAAAGCTTAGCACTAGATTGCTATTATAGAAACTATTTTAATAAATAGCCACATACATTGATATACATGTTACATTTTATATAGGATAAATTCCTAACTTTGGCAGTGCTGAATTGAAAATTCTAACCATTATTAGTTTCGACTGAAATAGTCGAATTGTTTTCTAATTCTTTGTGTGAATTTTTACTCTTTATTGGCATTTAAATTATAAATAAATCTATTCAAATCCAGTTCTGATCCAAAATATCAAATATTCCATAATAAATATAATAAAATAGATGGCTTTTTATAGCACTTTTGTACTTATAAATGTTTTTACACATATTAATAATACGTATTTATGTCCAAACAAAAATACTCTGACAAAATGAAGCAAAAGTTCTTGTCATTTTTTTTCCTCTTCCTTTTTTCTTTTAACAGAGAAGGAAACTAAGCATTCTCAACTGAAACAAAGATCTGGGAATTAATCTACAGTACTATTTCCTTCATTCAACTTCAGATACAAATACAAATAGACATACTACGGGCTGTCACATTTATTCTGCTCTTTTACAGTATCACTGAAAAACTGCTGTGAATCATTATTTAAAAGCTACTCTGTACATATAAACTCAAAATGTTGAATATTATAAAAGGAAACAAAAATAAAACTAGGTTTAAAAATCAACCTTCAGCAGGTAAAAATTTGATCTGATCTTGAAGCAGTGGCTTATAAAACCTCATACAAAGCTGTTTTGTTTTGTTTTAATAAAAGGTCATTATTTCTAACTAAGTTAACTATTATTAAAGAGGGATTAGAGAGTAGGCTTTCTAATGAATACATTTAACTAAAGCAATATTGCTTTCAATTAGCTATAAAGTATCCAAAAAATAGTCCTGCTGCCATGTCCTGTGAAGCTCAGGGGTAAAAAGAATGGGAGATGAGGTCAAGAGTCAGAAATACTCTTCAGCAAAAGATTCATTTTCATTCCATGAATAAAGTCACAGAGTCCTTAATGAAATTAGAGCTCAGTACTAAGTAAGCAATTAAAAGTGTAAAAGTGGTGACAGGTAAGTGTACCTGGCAACGGTGTCAATTGAATCATGTTTGAGATGCAGTCCCATGGACCAAGGAACTTAAAGGATCTGAAGGGTTATTTCCAACAGAGTTTCTTGATTCTAATAGTTAGAGGTTAGTGACGGAAAGAGAGAAGTAAAGATATACCTGAATGGACAAAGAGGTGTTGAAAGTTTAGAATAGCAGTTCAAAGGAAATTCTCTAAGGATAAAAGAGATCTGTTATTTGGACCAAAGTCTACTCCAGAAATAAAATAACAGGCCAGGAATCATCCACAGGTCAGCGGAAGGCTTTCAGTGTAGTTTTT
The DNA here is from genome assembly GCF_059928025.1 of Delphinapterus leucas. Taxonomy (NCBI): domain Eukaryota; kingdom Metazoa; phylum Chordata; class Mammalia; order Artiodactyla; family Monodontidae; genus Delphinapterus; species Delphinapterus leucas. The sequence continues at coordinate 80,623,799 of NC_143135.1, read as the reverse complement.
TCCAGTGTCTGCAGCAAATGGAGGTAGCTGGAGTATGAATTTAACAGGAGCAAGGCAAGGACCGAATTCAAGAACTGATGCTGAGAGACAAGAATAAAAATTAAGACAGGGCATAACAAGACAGAAGCAAGTCTAGAAGCAGAGAGCAAGGTCAGGAGATGGAACTTGCAATCTTAGAAGAAGAGTTGCTCTGATAGCAAATCTAAATTGAGTTGTATAAACTGAGTATCACTACTTAATATTTCACAAATGAGTGAGTGAAACTCAGATTAAGCATGGAAAGCAGATCTTGCCTTTATTTTCCTAAGAGAAAACATGACATCTATAGGAAAACTGAGAAAGTCTCTGACCCTAGGAAGTTAATACTGAAACTTAACACAATTCAGGAACTGAAAAATGGGGAGTGAAGATGAAAGGAAAAACAAAATGTGTGCCTATGCATAGTATTTTGTACCATCAGATTGCATCTCTGTGTTTATTCTGAAGGATAGGTTATTTCTCTCTCACACTCTTTTTACCTTTTTATATTTTCTAAATTTTCCAAAAGAACAATGAATACTTATAAATTCTGTAACAAGAATAGTTGCCAATATGTTTTGAAATAAACTTTATTGAGATATAATATGTATATAATAAAATGCATCTATTTTCTGTGAACCTTTCAATAATTTTTATTTTTTTTGCAGTACGCGGGCCTCTCACTGTTGTGGTCTCTCCCGTGGCGGAGCACAGGCTCCGGACGCGCAGGCTGAGCAGCCATGGCTCACGGGCCTAGCCGCTCTGCGGCATGTGGGATCCTCCCGGACCGGGGCACAGACCTGTGTCCCCTGCATCGGCAGGTGAACTCTCAACCACTACGCCACCAGGGAAGCCCCTAACCTTTCAATAATTTTGATGAACTTAATATACAGTCTTTTAATCACCACCGCAGTCCCAACATAGCACATTTCCCTCACCCCAAACGTTTCGTTGTGCCTCTTTCCAGACAATAACCCTCTACCCCCAACCTCAGGCAACCATCACTTTGCTTTTCATTACTAGAGATTAGACTGTTCTTTTCTAAGTTTCAAAGATTGTTCTTTTCTAAGTTTCCGGTTGGTTGGTTGGTTGGTTTTTTCTCTCAGCGTGTTTGTAAGGTTCATTTGTGCTGTTGCAAGTATCAGTAGTTCATTCCCTCTTATTTCTGAAGAGTATTCCACTGTGAGAATAAACCATAATGTGTTTATCCTTTCTCCTACTGATGAGCATTAGGATTATTCTCAATTTGACATAATTAAGAATAATGTTCTCAAAAACACTTATATACAAATCTTTTTATGAATGTATGTTTTAATTTTTCTTGTGGAAATACCAAGGAGTGGAATTTCTGAGTTATATTGTGTCTGTATATTCAACTTGAGAAGGAACTCACAAAATGTTATCCCATTTTATATTCCCTTCAACAGTGTATGAGTGTTCTAGTTGCTACACATCCTTGACAAAATTAATACTGACAATGTTAATAATTTTAAGCATTCCAGTATGTGTGTAGTGGTGTCTCATTTGTTATTATAGCTTTTTTTCTCTAATGACTAGTGATATTGGGCATCTTTTCATGTGTGCATTGGTCCTTTGTATATCTTCCTTTGTGACATGTCTGTTAAAATTCTGTGTACATTTTAAAAATTGGGCTGTTTGTCCTATTATTAAGTTGCAAGAGTTTTTAAAATATTGAGGCTACCAGCCCTTTTTCAGATATGTGTAGTATGAATATTTTCTCCCAGCCTGTGGTTTATCTTTTTTTTTTTAAATTAACAGTGCCTTTTGAAGAACAGAAGTTTTTCAATCTTAAGGATGTTTGATTAATTCATTTTTTATTTATAGTTAGTGCTTTCAAAATCCTATGCAAGAACTCTTTGCTGAATATGCTAAGGAACCAAAGAATAACAATGCAAAGTGGTTTTTCTAACTCTATTGCTTCTTGCCACCAATGAAGAGACTTACAGTGATTAGGAAAAGGCAGCTATATACTGTAATTTGTCCACCACAGTCCTGGCATAAGTTTGCTATTCTATAATAATTATTAATGTTTCCCCGTTTACTCTTAAAATTATCCTGGTTTGGATGGTAAAAAGATCGGTAATCTTCCCTGACTTTTCTGCCTTTCATATGTCTTGTGATAGTGATATCAAATAGCCCCTTGGAAAAATGTGTTGAATACCATCTAAAGATCTGAACACAGATTTTGGGGGAGTAGGGATGCCTAACTTTTGAAATACAGAACATATCATGTTGAGGACATGTTATATATGACGTTAAAGGGTTTTCTTCTTCTTCTTTTTTTTTTTTTGCGGTACGCGGGCCTCTCACTGTTGTGGCCTCTCCCGTTGTGGAACACAGGGTCCGGACGCGCAGGCTCAGCGGCCATGACTCACGGGCCCAGCCGCTCCGCGTCATGTGGGATCTTCCAAGACCGGGGCACGAACCCGTGTCCCCTGCATCGGCAGGCGGACTCTCAACCACTGCGCCACCAGGGAAGCCCTAAAGGGTTTTCTTAAAGGGGGTATGTTGGAATATTCTGTGACAGTTTCCAGAGGTGGGCTTTTCTTTGTGCCATTCCAAAGTCAACCCTACTGAATTTGTATTTGCAAAGATATGAGAGAATTTGAAAAGACTATTCACAGTAGGCTGAATAGTGGCTCAAAAGATATTCATATCCTAAAATTCAGTTACCATGAATGTTACTTGTGTGGCAAAAGGGACTTTGTAGATGTGATTAAGTTAAGCATCTTAAGATGAGAATATTATTAAGGCTTATTTGTGTTGATCCTAAATGTAATCACAAGTACCTTTATACGAGGAAAGCGGAAGGAGATTTGACTACAGAAGAGAAAGTAGGAGATGTGAAAATAGTAGATTTTGGACTTCTGGCCTCCAGAACTATAAGAGAATTAATTTGTGTTGTTTTAAGCCATTGCATCTGTGGTAATTTGTTAGAGCAGCCGTAGGCAACTAACACACCAGAGCAGCATTGTCTTATTTATAGTGCATATTTTAAGCATGTTGTATCAAACCAATTCTTGCAGAAACTTTACGAAATAAATGGGATTACCTTTCATAAATGAAGAGTCAGAAGTTCAGAATCAAAACTATTCAGTTAACAAGACTCAGTTCTTATTTGTCATACCTTGGGCCCAAAAAATCAAGAAAGGTGCAAAAAACACTTAAATGAAGAGGACTAGAAATATACCAGTAGTCAAAATCAAGCTGGCCTGTTGTAGAATATTTGACCTAAGCATGAGTTATGGTTCTAGAGCTGAAGGCTCTAAACAAAAAAGCTCTGAGTGAAAACTAGTAGGGAACAATACAGTTCTGAAAGCAAATTGATAAAAGTGCATTATTTAACAATTAATAAGGATGCTTTGGTGAGAATGCATTATCACAGAATATGAGTCATATAAACTTGAACAGGAAAAGTTGATTCCTTTGGTCATATACTTTTACCCAAAGAATTCAATGCCTAGGTTTATAATTGAATTTCAGAGGTGGGTCTTTTCATTTCTATGTGAAGCCTTATTGAGTAACAAGTCATAATTATTTTCTAAATAACAAAAATGTACCTTATATTCTGTATGTGGAATAAAAAATAAACACATTTACATGAAAAATAGTTTTAAAAACATTTGATACTCTAAGTCATACCTGAAAGTGTGTACAAGTTGGCAATTTGAAGAAATTCTATGATATGCATGTGAGAGTCAGCTCCATGATTTATACTCATATCCTGTGCATGCCACAGAATAACTGTGACTTCCCTCCACATGGGAGGTAGAAATTATTTGCCATATGTTAGAAAACTTTTGAGGTATCAAATAAATTTTGGAGATTTGCCCCTTAATATTTTTGAAAGTAATATACCATAAGCAGTCATTGCATTGATTTTCAATTATTGACAAGCCATTTATAAGAGGCAGCATAATGTATGTGTTAAGAGCAGAGACTTTGAATCTGGTGTCCATTATATCGATATGAATATTGGCCCCTAGTGCTGTGTGGTGCAGTCTATGTTACTCTATATGGTAGCCCTCTGCCTGGTTCCTCTTAAGCAAAGTATTGAAACTGTCTGTGTCATAGCTTCCTCCGTAAAATGGGGATAAAAATACCTTCTCCATCACACAGATGTAGTAAAAAAATAAATTATTTATATATTTAAAGCACTTAAAACAGTATCTAGAACACAGTAAGCACTAGTTATGTGTTTTCTATTATTAGATTGAATTAAATAATATCAAACAATATATTTAATAATTCAATAAATTACAGCTTCCAACCTTCCTAAATTCTGAAATGTTAATATTAGATGCTTTACAACTTCAACTTAAATGGTATTTAACTTATTCCAAAAAACCTTATAGTAATGAGAACCTACTGTATAGCATAGGGAATGTTAACCAATGCTCAGTGGTGACCTAAATGGGAAGGAAATCTAAAAAGGAAGGTATATCTGTATATGTATAACTGATTCACTTTGCTGCACAGCAGAAACTAACACAACATTGTAAAGCAAATATACTCCAATAATTTTTTTAAAAAAACCTTATAGGTTTTCATTGCTTTTTTAAAAATAATGTGTTCCTTTCATATTCAATATTAACATGTTAACATGTCTTAAGTTTTTGATGTTTTATTAACACTATTTCATTATGGAAACTCATTTAATATTAAAATACTTATACCCAGGTTTAAGAAATTGTAATTCTGTAATTTCTTGAACTATGATACCATATATATATGTGGTGGGGGTGAGAGTGATTTATCATATTTTCTTTTCTTCAGTGGTGTTAAATGGATAAAAAGACAATTTTTCTTCATCTAGGGATTACTCTCCCCTCTCCTTTTGTCTTTACAATAGCAAATATCTGTTTTAGATTGATATTATCAGATGAAATAAATGTTTAAAATAAAATGAGTTTGATTCTTTTCACACCTAAGTACATATTTCAACATTAATCAAAGCCATACAAAATGACTGGTCTGGGAGTGAAATATTAGATTTGTAGACTTCAAGTAAATATACCTACAAAATTTTAGAAATGTTCTTTTACCGAAAGTCATTTCAAATCAGAGACAACTAAAAAATAATTTAGGAATTAAATTGTAACATAATATAATTGATGAACTGTTTGCTCCTGTTGTTGAACCCAGTCAAACATTTCTGGTCCAGATCACATGTCAGTAGGACAACTTGTCCTTAAGACCCAAATTATTTCCTGAAGGGAAGAGTAAAATGTCAGCTTATACTATAAATGTATCACATGTGCAAGTGCCTTGAAAAGGAAAAGAGAATGTGAAACAAGAGAATACACACAAAAATGAAAGGAAAGGTTAAAAGCTATGTTGGTTCCCTATTCCTAAGTAACCTAACTCCTCTGATCCATAAAGCTTAATGTAGGAGAAAAAACAGAAAATCCACTTGACATTTTACCTCCTGACTGTTACATGTGACATGCCAATTACTCTAATCCTTGCCATCCTTCACTGGCCTAACAATATATTGGTTCATAAGCATAGAAAGCATATTATTTGAATGTTATAGCTTTGTCTGGAGAACAAACAAAGTGTGTTCTGGGAATACTAAGAACATTTCACTATGCATTATTGCTTAAATTTTGGGCAAAGAACAACACTTATCAAAAAGAATAAGTGAGATTACATTTCAGAAAAATGCTTAAGTAGATTCTAGGCAAAAATGTAATTTTCTCTATAACTTCTTAATATATAAAATAGTGTGTTCATATCAATGCTTTCTAAAAACATTTTCCCAAGGGAGCAGTTTTTTAATAAATAAGAAGGGACATGATATTTTGAGTTTTATTAATTTACCAGCAGGAAACATTAGCTTTAAGTACCCTCCTAATTAATACAATCACAATACCAAATGTTTTCTTATTTTGTTCTATTCCTGGAAAAAACTACAATATAAAACTGCAGTATATACTATAAGCCTTAATAAAAGGGCAAGAGATGGGAGTTCTCTGCCTCACCTAAAATCGAAGTATCAACAATATAAGCTGTCAATTCAATTTTTTACTTCATCCATGGAAATGAAGGGAAAGATTCAGTAAGTTAAGCTCTTCTAATTAAATTTCTAGAAAATTGCAGGCCTCTTGAAATTCACAGTTGTCTACCTTTTCAGAACACCAACAGTCTAAATGTGTGATGTCAAATGAATTTTAAATGTTTTATTTTTCATTATGTTAACATCACCCAAGAAGAAAAAGTATGCTTAAATCAAGGTACATTTTGGGTCATGTTACATGCCCCCATAAAAATTTGCCTATATTAAAATACTACTGTCTTCAAAGTCTAAATACTTAGATGAACTTTAAAGAACATAAAGAATATAATTAATCTTATATAAACGAAATAATTTTCCTTTTAATTCTTTTGCCTCAGAAGAAACTGTTTTGGCAAAAATAGAAAAAATTGATAAATTAAAATTGCTAAATTAAAATTGATAAATTAAATTAAAATTGATAAAAGTTCATAAAATATAGTCCAATGAAAAATTGGACTATATAAAAATTTTAAAAATTTGTTCATAACAGGACACTATCAACAGAGTGAAAAGACAACTAATAAAATGTGAGAAAATATTTGCAAATCATATATCTAGGAAGGGATTAATATTCAAAATATATAAAGAATGCCTATAAGTCAATAACATAAAAAACAATAACTCAATTTAAAAATGGCAAAGAACTTGAATAAACATTTCTCAAAAAAAGGTATACAAATGATTAAATAATCACATTAAAAGATGCTCAACATTATTGATCAGTAGGAAAACGCAAATCAAAACCACAATGTGAAACCACTTTATACCCATTTGAATAGCTGTTATAAAAAATAATAAGTGTTTTCGAGAATGGGGAGAGATTGACATCCTTGTACACTGCTGGTGGGAATGTAAAACAGTGCAGTCACTATGGGAAACAATGAGTAGTTTCCTCAAAAAAATTAAAAATAGAATTACCATATGATCCAGCAATTCCACTTCTGAGTATGTATTCAAAGAATTGAAAGCAGGGACTGGAACAGGTATTAGTAAGCCCATGTTCATAGGAGCCTTATTCACAATAGCCAAAAGGTGAAAGCAACCCAAGTATCCATCACCAGATGAATGGATAAACAAAATATGGTATACACGTACGATGGAATATTATTCAGCCTTAAAAAAGAACAAAATTCTTACCAAGGCTACAACATAGATAACCCTTGAAGAAATTTTGCTGAGTGAAACAAGCCTGTCTCAAAAGGACAAATATTATATGATTCCACTTAAATGAGTTACCTAGAGAAGTCAGATTCAGAGAGAGAAAGTAGAATGGTGGTTGCTGGGGCTGGGAAAAAGGGAGTTATTGGTTAATGTGTTCATAGTTTCATGCTTGTAAGATGAAAAATATTCTGGAAATGGATGGTGATGTTAGTTGCACAGTAATGTGAACATAATTAAGTGTGAACTGTACACTTAAAATGGCTAAAATGGTAAACTTTATGCTATCTATTTTTTACCACAAATTTTAAAACTATATAGAACGATAAAATCATCCTTTTTTTAATAATATGGCAAATTTTGCTCTTTGGACCAAATTTCCATTTGATTCAACAGAAAGTGCTAAATTAAAAAAATTTAATTCTGTGAAAACATCACAAAATGATAGTGTTAACATTAACCAACTCTCCTTCTGAGGAGGTTATACTTAGCCCTACTCTCTTAATGACAGGTGGATCCATGTGACTTGATTTGGCCAATGAAAGATGAACAGAAGTGGAGAAATATGGAGGAGAAACTTTAAGAACCTTTGAATGGTTCTTCTATCCCACTTCTATAAGAAATCCAATTCCTATATAAGACCCACACCTTAATTATCTGTACCAGAATGAAGAATACATATGAAGCAGGAGTGTAGCTCATCTGCAGCTGGCCTTTAATATAAATGGGCAAAAAAGCTGTTATTAATTTAAGATAATAACATGTGGGTTTATCTATTACTTCAGGATAAACTAGTAAAAGTTGTCTTGATGGCCTCACTAGACAATGGAAATAGAATCCAAAACTCAGAGCCAATTCCCAATGTGTGAATTCTAACAGGGTAAAAACTTCTCTCTTTAAATCTCAGACTCTAAAGAGATACAACCTCACTGTAAGGATAAATTTAAAGCAAACTACCCAAACATCATCTCCATCTATTGCAAGAAAAGTTGACTTACCACTGAGAAAAGCAAGACTTCAAAAATTAAAAATAAAACAAAATTTACATTATTTGTGTGGATTTATAAACCTTTTAGAGTATACAGTTTCTAAATTGATACTGTCCACTAAATGCCTAGCAGAAATAAAAACACATTAGCTCTGGAGAAAGCCATTTTCATTCCAAATCTCAGAGAATTTAATAATTAATTTTAAAAGGAAAGTAATAAACTCATAGGAAATACTAACTAAGTCTACAAGGGGAAAAGACACCATGCTCAAGAACTGACAGAAAGAAAAGGTCACAGAAACAGAACTGGAAAGCCTTCAGTATTAGAAGGCATCAGATACATATTAAACTGTAAAATAGATGGCTATGTAAAACATTTAAAATTCAATCTTAAAAAAAAAAAAATTCAATCTTAAAAATATTCATAGAGGACAGGAAATTACACTTTAAAAACTAAAATATAGATGTGAGGTATTCACTTCTAATCAAGGTAGAGAAAGAGAGGTTAGACTTACATTCTTGTAAAAAAATAACAAAAAATGAGTTAAACAAAATATATGGAAAAATGGAACTCAAGACATTGGGCATCAGGTAAGGAAGGGCTGTGTTCCATGTGGGCAGGAAGACAGTGAAGTGATCTTTTGGTTTAGAGTGTTCCCTTGAGTGTTCATCTGAGTAGTGCTCAGCAAGTGTGTGTAAAGAAAGTACCTAAGGTCAGGAGAAAAATATAAATGGAACAATGCCTGAAACTCACACAGGCAGGGCTGGGCAAAGTTGCTCTTTCCAACAGCCAGAATAGAAAATCTCATAAATCAGAGAGCATCAGTTACAGCTGTAAGAAATGTATCACCTCAGTAATAGGAAAAAATTAAGCCTAGAACGAACACAGATCTGGTCCTAATAAAGCTTAAAAGCAAGACTCAGAAAAAGCTAACTCTTTACAACTAATTTGACCATGTCCCAGAATAAAGCTCAAGAATATTTATAGGAATATAGCAATTCCAGCACATAACAAGGCAAAATTAAAAGCATCTGGCATTCAATATAAATTTACAAGAAAGACAAAGAAGTGGGAAAATACAGTTTACAATGAGGAGAAAAATGATAGTCAGAGTATAACTAGTACATAAGGACATTAAAACAATTATGAATGCATTTTGTATATTCAAGAAACTAGAGGATATATTAAACATGTTAATTAAAGACATGAAGGAATAAATAGCCCAAAACTAAACTTATAGAGATGAAAGCTAAAATATCAGAAATGAAGAAATATGCTGGATGGTATTAAAGAGAGATTGGACATTGTGAAAGAAAATATTGAAGAAATATCAAGAAAAACTACTTAAAACAAAAACAGAGATTTTAAAGACTGAAAAAAATTAAACAGATCCTCATAAACCTTTGGATAACTTCAAGTAGACAAGTATATTTATAATTGAAATCTCTTAAGGATTGGCATTGAGGGGTAAGGAGGGGAGACAAAAGTATTTGAAGAAATAATAGCCAAAGTTTTTCTAAATTTGATAAAAACTATAAACTCACAGATCCAAGAAACTCAACATACCTTAGCATAAGAAGTATAAAGAAAGCAACACTAAGGTACATAAGGAAATTGCTTAAAGCCAGGGATAAGAGGAAATCTGAAAAGCAACCATGGAAAGAAGACACATTACATAGAGAGTAGCAAAGATAAGGTTGAAAACAGATTTTTCATCCAAAACAATAAAAAAATGCAACATTTAAAATACAATATTTTTTAAAGTTTTGAAAGAAAATATCATGTAAATATAGATTCTTTACTGTTTTAAATATCTTTAAAAGTAAAGTGAAATAAATTTTCAGATATACAAAAGCTAAGAGTATTCATTACCAGTAAACATTTATCTTTGTTAAAGGACATCCTCAGGTTGAGGAAAAATAATACAAAATGGAAATTTGCATGTACACAAATGACCAAAGTACAGCAGAAATGGTAGCAACTACATGAGCAAATGTAAAATATTTTCCTATTATTTAGATCTCTTTAAAATATAGTTGATTTTAAAGCAAAAGTAATAAAATATTGTAGAATTTATAATATATGTAGAATTAAGACATGTAAGATATTAAGACATGTAAAACTATTTAAGACAAAAATAGCACAAAAGTAAAAATGAATGTACAGTGTTATAAGGACTGCATACTATATGTAAAATCGTATGCTATCAAGTGAAGGCAGACTGTGATAAGTTAAAAATAGGTACTATTAACCCTAAAGAAACCACTAAAATAACACAACAAAACACTAAATTCAAGTAATATAAAGAAAAAGGAGAGAAAACAAGATAGGAGCAAATAGGACACATGAAAAACAAATACTCAGATTCTTTATTTAAACACATGTATATCATTAAACTAATTAAACATAAATAGTATAAACACCTAATTAAAAGACAGAGATTGTTAGATTAAATTTTTAAAAACATAACTTTGCATTGACTACAAGACATTCACTTTAAATATAGAGACACTAATGTGTTAAAAAGTAAAATAAAGGAAAAGAATATATTAGGCTGTATTGATATAAAATACAATAGATAGTGCAAAGAATTATTACTATGGATTAAGACTTTTATTTCATAGTAAGGAAGTAGTCAATTCATCAAGAGGCTATAACAGTTCTAAGTGTGTATGCACCTAATAGAGCTATATGAAACATAAACTGATAGCAGTGCAAGGATATATAAATACATCCACAATTATAATTTGAAACTTTAACACCTCTCTCTGAATAATTGTTAGAACAAATGGACAAAAAATACAGTAAATTTATAAAAGATTTGAATAACACTATCAATAAACAACTTCATTGACATTTAAAGAACATTCCACCTAGCAACAGCAGAATACATATTCTTTTCATGTGTTCGCTGAACATATTATGAGCCATAACACAAGTCTCAATAAATCTGTAAGAATCAAGTCATACAAAGTGTTTTTTCTGATCATAATGGAATCATATTAAAAATTTAAAGCAGAAGCATCTCTTGAAAACTCTCAAATATTTATAACATAAATAACACTCTTTAAAATACAGAAATCAAAAGAGGACTTAGAAAGTATTTTTTACTTAATAAATGTGAAACACAACATATAAAAATTTGTGGTATACAGCTTAAAACAGTCTTAAAAGAAAAATTTATAGTAATAAATATTTATATTATAAAAGAAGAAAAACTGTCAAATAAATGACCTCAGCTTTCACTATATGAAACCAGAAAAAGAAGAGCGTATGAAACCTAGGGTAAACAAAACAAATAAATAATAAGGTCTAAAGCAGAAATCAATGAAATAGAAAACAGAAAATCAATAAGGAAATCAGGAAAGTAAAAGGTGACCTTTTTGAGATCAGTAAAATTGATAAACCTCTAGCCAGGAAAAGAAACACATTACCAATGTCAAGAATGGAAGTGCAAGGAGATTTAAATATGTCCACAATTATAATTGGATATTTCAATACCACTTTCACAATAATTGATAGAACAAGCAGACAGAAAATCAGTAAGTCTATAGGTAATATCACTACAAATTCTACAGGATTTTTTTTAATCAGGGAATGTTAAGAACAACTATATTTCAATAAATTTGACAAACTAGATGAAACAGACATATTTCTTGGGCAAAGCTGACTCAAGAAGAAAGAGACAACCTATCAAAGAAATTGAACTGTTACTCAATGATATTCCTAGGAAAAAAACCCTCCTGGCCCAGATAAGTTCACTGGTAATTCTACCAAACATTAAAATGAGAAATACTACCAGTTATGACAAACTCTTCCAGAAAAACAAATAAGAGGAAATGTTTACTAATTCATTCTATGAGGCCATGTTACTCTAACTAAAACAAAAAACAAGACAAAACCAAAAATCAGACAAAGGCACTCCCAAAAAAGAAAACTACAGACTAATATCTCCCATGAATACAGGTGAAAATATTTTAAAATTTTAGCAAGTAGGATCCAACAGCATATGCAATTATCATGTCCAAGTAAAGATTATGCCAGAAATTCAAACATAGTTTAACATCTGAAATGCAATCAATGTAACTTTGTACATCAATGGATTCAAAAAGAAAATCATATGATGATCATCTTTATAGACGCAGAAAAATTTTTTGAAAAAATTCAACTTCTATTCCTAATAAAAACTCACAGAAAACTAGATGGAAACCTCCACAATCTGACAAAGAGAACCTATAAAAGTCTACATCTAATAAAATACTTAATAATGAAGACCAGATTCTTTCCTCCAAAAGTCAGGAACAAAGCAGAGATGGTTAATCTCACCATTTCTATTCAATATTGACTGCAGTTTCTTTCCAGGGAACGAGAGAACACAAAGATATAAAATGCATGTAGATGGAAAGGAAAAGTACAATTTTCTATTCATAAATACCGTTATCTACTTAGAAAATCCTATGGAATCAACTAAAATGCTAACTATTAATAATAAATAAGTTTACATGACGACTTCAGACACTAAGTGGATGGGAGGAGTCCCTGAGTAACCAGGTAGGACATGGGAGGGAAGGGGGGGAAGAAAAGTGGAGGCAGGATGGGACCAGCATCCCTGACATGGGGCTGGGTAAGGTAGAGGTTCCCACACTCTGAGGGGTCCACTCACAGCAAGGGGATCAGTGGGTCAGAGAGGGACCTTCTGTGGATCGGGGGATTAGAAGGGAATGTGGCCATGGTCTCCCCCACCTGCTCAGGGAGCCTGCTGCGGTCATGACCCTGAACTCCCATACTCCACGGCTCCCTCTGGCCACATGGATGCCTGGGCCTGAGCCTCACCCTGCCTACCAGAGCCTCTTCTGGCCTCCTGGGTACCAGGTCTGAGCATCGCCCCCCCCCCAAGGCCCCTGCTGGCTGTGTGGGTCCCGGGCCTGAGACCTAGCCCAGCCACGGCCCCCTCTGTCCACACAGGTCCTGGCAGACCTGAGTACTGCCACTTCAAGGCCTCTGCAGGTGACATGGGTCCTGGCAGCCCAAGTGCCACCTCCCTCCAAGGCCTCCTTTGGCTGTGCCAGCCCATTCGGGTACATGTGTGGAGGCCTGCACCCCAGCTGGCCTGAGTGGGCATTGGTGCTCCAGGACAACTTCAGGAACAGACACTGGCAAGAGGAAAACATGCAGATGTGAGGCTGACATGGTAGATCCAGAGACCTACCTAGAGGTCTTGAAGGCCTACTGGAGAGGTAGGGGTAGGCTGTAGCTCATCATGGGGCCAAGGACACTGATAGAGGAGGCACCAGTGAATTTTTTTTAATCTTTTATTTTTATTCTTTTTTTCTTTCTTTTTTCTTTTTGTCTGTTATGATTCAGTTCTGTTTTGTTGTTGTTTCATTTTTATTGTTATTATTTCTAATCATTTTAGTCTTTCTAATTTTATTTTATTTTTTATTATTTGTTATTGTTCTGCTCTTTTCTGTTTGTTGCTTTTTCTTTCTTCCTTTTTTTTTTCTTGCCATGCCAAGTGGCTTGCAGGGTCTTGTTTCCCAGCAGGCCTGAGCTCCTGTGGTGGGAGTGCTGAGTCCAAGCTACTGGACTAACAGAGAACTTCAAGTCCTAGGGTATATTAATCGGTGTAAGGTCTCCTGGATGTACTCATGTCAGCACCAATACCGGGCTCCACGTAACTGCCTACAAACTCCAGTGCTGAACGCCTCACACCAAACAACCAGCAAGACAGGAACACAGCCCCACCCATCAAAAATAAAATGAAAGGACAAAAAAATATATTACAGATGAAAGAGCAAGGTAAAAACCTACAAGACCCAATAAATGAAGTGGAAATAGGGAACCTACCCAAAAAGAATTCAGAGTAATGTTAGTAAAGACGATCCAAAAATATCAGAAATAGAATGGAGGCACAGATTAAGAAAATAAAAGAAATGTTTAACAAGGACCTAGAAGAAGTAAAAAACAAACAAACAGTGGTGAACAACACAATAACTGAAATCATAAATATACTAGAAGGAACCAATGACAGAATAACTGAGACAGAAGAACAAATAAGTGAGCTACAAGACAGAATGGTGGAAATAACTGCAGAGGAACAGAAAAAAATAAAGAAAAGAAATGAGGACAGTCTCAGAAACCTCTGGGACATTGTTAAATGGACCAACATTCAAATTATAGGGGTCTCAGAAGAAGAAGAGAAAGAGAAAGGGTCTGAGAAAATTATGAAGAGATTATAGTTGAAAACTTCCCTAAAATGGGAAAGGAAATGGACACCCAAGTCCAGGAAGTGCAGAGAGTCCCATACAGGATAAACCCAAGGAGGAACACACCGAGACACATATTAATCAGACTAACAAAATTAAATTCAAATAAAAAATATTAAAAGCAGCAAGGCAAAAGCAAACAATAACATAAAAGGGAATCCTCATAAGGTTATCAGATGATTTTTCAGCAGAAACTCTGCAGTCCGGAAGGGAGTGGCAGGATATATTTAAAGTAATGAAAGGGAAAAACCTACAACCAAGATTACTCTACCCAGCAAGGACCTCATTCAGATTTGACATGGAAATCAAAAGTTTTACAGAGAAGCAAAAGCCAAGAGATTACAGCACCACCAAACCAGCTTTACAACAAATGCTAAAGGAACTTCTCTAAGCAGGAAACACAAGAGACGAAAAAGACCCACAAGAACAAACTCAAATCAACTAAGAAAATGGTAATAGGAACATACATATCGATAATCACCTTGAATGTAAAAGGATTAAATGCTCCAACCAAAAGACACAGACTGGCTGAATGGATGCAAAAACAAGACCCATATATATGCTGTCTACAAGAGACCCACTTCAGACCTAGGGACACATACAGAATGAAAGTGAGAGGATAGAAAAAGATATTCCATGCAAATGGAAATCAAAAGAAATCTGAAGTAGCAATACTCATGTCAGATAAACTAGATTTTAAAATAAAGACTATTACAAGAGACAAGGACACTACATAATAATCAAGGGATCAATCAAAGAAGAAGGCATAACTTGTAAATTGTAAATATTTATGCACCCAACATAGGAGCACCTCAATACATAAGGCAAATGCTAACATCCATAAAAGGGGAAATTGACAGTAACACAATAATACTGGGAGACTTTAACACCCCACTTACACCAAAGGAAGATCATCCATATAGAAAATAAATAAGGAAACCCAATCCTTAAATGACACAATAGACCAGATAGACTTAGTTGATATTTATAGGACATTCCACCCGAAAGCACTAGAATACACTTTGTTCTCAGGTGCACATAGAACATTCTCCAGGATAGATCACATCTTTGGTCACAAATCAAGCCTTGGTAAATTTAAGAACATTTAAATCATAACAAACATCTTTTCTGACCACAACACTCTGAGATTAGAAATAAGGTACAGGGAAAAAGCTGTAAAAAACACATACACATGGAGCGTAAACAATATGCTACCAAATAACCAAGAGATCACTGAAGAAATAAAAGAGGAAATAAAAAATACATAGAAACAAATGACAAAAAAAAGATGATCCAAAATCTATGGGATGCAGCAAAAGCAGTCTTAAGAGGGAAATTTATAGCAATTCAATCCCACCTGAAGAAACAAGAAAAATCTCAAATAAACAACCTAACCTTACACCTAAAGCAACTAGAGAAAGAAGAACAAAAATACCCAACTTAGTAGAAGGAAACAAATCATAAAAATCAGAGCAGAAATAAATAGAAATGAAGAAAACAATAGCTAAACTCAAACTAGAAGCTGGTTCTTTGGGAAGATAAACAAAACTGATAACCTTTAGCCAGACTCACAAAGAAAAAAAGGAAGAGGATTCAAATCAATAAAATTAGAAGTGAAAGAGGAGAAATTACAACTGACACTGCAGAAATACAAAGCATCATAAGAGACTACTACAAACAACTCTAAGCCAAAAAAGTGGACAAACTGGAAGAAATGGAGAAATTCTTAGAAAAGTACAAACCTCCAAGACTGAACCAGGAAGAAATAGAAAACAGACCAATCACAAGTAATGAAATTGAAACTGCAGTTAAAAATCTTCCAAAAAACAAAGACCCAGGGTGAAAAGTCTTCACAGGTGAATTCTATCAAACATTTAGAGAAGAGCTAATGCCCATCTGTCTTAAACTCTTCCAAAAATTGGCAGAGGAAGGAACACACCCAAGTTCATTCTATGAGGCCACCATCACCCTGACACCAAAACCAGATAAAGATATCACACAAAAAAAGAAAACTACATGGCTTCCCTGGTGGTGCAGTTGTTGAGAGTCCTCCTGCCGATGCAAAGGACATGGGTTCATGCCCCGGTCCGGGAAGATCCCACATGCCGTGAAGGGGATGGGCCCGTGAGCCATGGCCGCTGAGCCTGCACGGCCAGAGTCTGTGCTCCACAACAGGAGAGGCCACAACAGTGAGAGGCCCGTGTATCACAAAAAAAAAAAAAGAAAGAAAAAGAAAAAGAAAACTACAGGCCAATATCACTGATGAACATAGATGTAAAAATCCTCAACAAAATACTAGCAAACAGAATCCAACAACACATTAAAAGGACGATACACCACGTGGGATTTATCCCAGGGATGCAAGGATTCTTCAATATACACAAATCAATCAATATCATACACATATTAACAAATTAAAGAGTAAAAACATACAATTGTCTCAATAGATGCAGAAAAAGCTTTCTACAAAATTCAACACCCATTTATGATAAAAACTCTCCAGAAAGTGGGCATAGAGGGAACCTACCTCAATATAATAAAGTCCATATACAACAAACCCACAGCAAAAATCATTCTCAATGGTGAAAAACTGAAAGCAGTTCCTCTAAGATCAGGAACAAGACAAGGATGTCCACTTTCATCACTATTATTCAACATAGTTTTGGAAGTCCTAGCCACAGCAATCAGAGAAGAAAAAGAAATAAAAGGAATCCAAATTGGAAAAGAAGTAAAACTGTCACTCACTGTTTGCAGATGACATGATATTATACATAGAAAATCCTAAAGATGCCACCAGAAAACTACTAGAGCTCATCAATGAATTTGGTAAAGTTTCAGGATACAAAATTAATGAACAGAAATCTCTTGCATTCCTATACACTAACAATGAAAGATCAGAAAGAGAAATTAAGGAAACAATCCCATTACCAACACAAAAAAAGAATAAAATACCTAGGAATAAACCTACCTAAGGAGGTAAAAGACCTACACTCAGAAAACTATAAGACACTGATGAAAGAAATGAAAAATATCACAAACAGATGGAGATATATACCATGTTCTTGTTTTGAAGAATCAATATTATGAAACAATATTATGAATACTACCCAAAGCAATCTACAGATTCAAGGCAATCCCTATCAGATTACCAATGACATTTTCCACAGAATTAGAACAAAAAAGTCTACAATTTGTATGGAAACACAAAAGACCACGAATAGTCAAAGCAATCTTGAGAAAGAAAAACAGCTGGGGAAATCAGCCTCCCTGACTTCAGACTATACTACAAAGCTACAGTAATCAACATAACATGGTACTGGGACAAAAACAGAAATATAGATCAATGGAACAGGATAGAAAGCCCAGAAATAAACCCACACACGTAAGGTCACCTAATCCACGACAAAGGAGGCAAGAATATACAGTGGAGAAAAGATAGCCTCTTCAATAAGTGGTGCTGGGAAAACTGGACAGCTACATATAAAAAAATGAAACTAGAATACTCCCTATCACCATACACAAAAGTAAACTCAAAATGGATTAAAGACCTAAATGTAAGACCAGACACTATAAAAGTCTTAGAGGAAAACATAGGAAGAACACTGTTTTATATAAATCACAACAAGATCATTTCTAACCCACCTCCTAGAGTAATGAAAATAAAAACAAAAATAAACAAATGAGATCTAATGAAACTTAAAAGCTTTTGCACAGCTAAGAAAACCATAAATCAGATGAAAAGACAACTCTCAGAATGGGAGAAAATATTTGCAAATGAAGCAACTGAGAAGGGATTAATCTCCAAAATGTACAAACATCTCATGCAGCTCAATATCAATAAAACAAGAAACTCAATCAAAAAATGGGTAGAAGACCTAAATAGACATTTCTGCAAAGAAGACATACATATGGCCAAGAGGCACATGAAAAGATGCCCAACATCACTAATCATTAGAGAAATGCAGATCAAAACTACAATGAGCTATCACCTCACACTGGTCAGAATGGCCATCATCAAATAATCTAGAAACAATAACTGCTGGGGAGGGCTTGGAGAAAAGGGAACCTTCTTGTACTGTTGGTGGGAATGTAAATTGATACAGCCACAATGGAGAACAGTATTGTCTGTTCCTTAAAAAACTAAAAATAGAACTACCATATGACCCAGCAATCCCACTAATGGGCATATACCCTGAGAAAACCGTAACTCAAAAAGACACATGGTAGTGAGGTAGATGGACCTAGAGTCTGTCATACAGAGTGAAGTAAGTCAGAAAGAGAAAAACAAATACCATATGCTAACACATATATATGGAATCTAAAAAAAAAAAAAAAATGGTCATGAAGAACCTAGGGGAAAGATGAGAATAAAGACGCAGACCTACTAGTGAATGGACTTGAGGGTACAGGGAGGGGGAAGGGTAAGCTGGGACAAAGTAAGAGAGTGGCATGGACATATATACACTACCAAAGGTAAAACAGATAGCTAGTGGGAAGCAGCTGCATAGCACAGTGAAATAAGCTCAGTGCTTTGTGACCACCTAGAGGGGTGGGATGGGGGGGGGTGGGAGGGAGGGAGATGCAAGAGGGAAGAGATATGGGGACATATGTATATGTATAACTGATTCACTTTGTTATAAAGCAGAAATTAACACACCTAAAGTCTGTCATACAGAGTGAAGCAAGTCAGAAAGAGAAAAACAAATATCATATAAATGCATATGTATGGAATCTAGAAAAATGGTACAGATGAACCTATTTGCAACTCAGGAATAGAGACGCAGACATAGAGAACAAACGTGTTGACGCTGGGAGGGAAGGATGTGGGGTGGGATGAATTGGGATATTGGGATTTACATATATACACTACCAAGTGTAAAACAGAAAGCTAGTGGGAACCTGCTGCATAGCACATGGAGCTCAGCTCTGTGCCCTGTTGTGACCTAGATGTGTGTGTGGGGGGGGGAGGTCTGTGAGGGAGGAGATATATGTATAAATATAGCTGATTCATTTCATTGTACAGCAGAAACTAACACAACATTGTAAAGCAACTATACCCCAATTTTTTAAAAAAACATATACATGAGGAGAAAAATATTTACATGATAGAAAAATCAGTTGTATTTCTATATAAAAGCAATGAATAATGTAAAATTGAAATTAAAAGTTACTTTCACAATAGCCTCAAAAATATGAAATATTATGGGTATGAATCTGATATAATGTGAGATCTGTACACTGAAAACTACAATTCACAAATAATTGTGAGAAAATGTTAACGTACTTCTCTTAGTAACTCATAAGAGTTGACACACAGAAAAAAATCAATAAGAATGTGGATTTAAACCACACAATAAATTTTACAACATATGGTCATATATAGAACACTTATCCAACAAATGCTGAGCAGACATTTTCTACAAGTACATCCAGAATAAAAAATGTAGCAATCCATATACTAGAAAAAAAAAAATAGTAAAATAAAGCGAGCCTCAACACATTTAAAGGAATTTAAACCCGTTGAGAAGACATACCCTTACCATAATAGCTAGAAACTGAATAACAGAAGTCTAACTAAAGAAATGCCCAAATTATCTGTTGGTCAAAGAAGTAATGATGAAATTAGAACATACATTGAAATGATAATGAATATATTACTCAATAAGCTTTATTATTCTTTCCTCACCAATCTCTCTGTCCTGTGTTTCTATAACTGCTATTAGGTAGTGTTTGGAACTTACTACTTTTCATTCCTTTTTACTTAAGAACTTCATTCTGGGAGAATTCCTCGGGCCAATTTATAGTTCAAAAATTCATTCTTAAACTGTGTCCTTTATGCTTTAGCATATCCATCAACTTCTTAAAATATCGGTGCTCATATTTTTGTAAATTCTCATAGACCCTTTTTTCATAACTTTCTATTTTTTCTAACACCACAGATGTAGAGGGTATTTATTGCATTTCTGACACCTGAATGTGTTTGCCTTCCTAACACATCAATTTTGTTTTGGGTAATCACCTCTCCCCCATTTTATACAGACTTTGCAGAGCTATAAGTCAAGATTCCTGCTCTCTTCTAACCAAGGGGTGAACATATAGTCAAAGCTAGGAAAATCATACTCTCTCCTGTGACATGAATTCAAAGGAATCAAGGAAATAGAAATGTGCAGATCATATTCACTTGAAGGTACCATCACTGCAGAAGAATAATTCTTACTGCTTCGTTTTGCTCTTGTTCTGTTTCTAATCCTGTGTCTCCAGCCTCATATTCATTCTATAAGCTTTGTCATATACTCTTGATAAATTTATTTTTAAAATTAACCACAGTTTGTTTCTGAGTCCTGACACCAAAGAAGCCAAACTGGCACAAGGTATATGTCTTAATTTATACCTCTGAGGGTAGCAATTATTCTTATGGTCTTCTGTTTGTTCTAATAACTCTACTTCCTTGGTTGCTGGTTTTTCAGTTGTTGATTATGTTGCCTTTCTTTTATGATGTTGGTTTCCTAAAGTAAGTAGTGAATCATAGGATTCTCTATTTTTTCAAGGATTAGGTGTCTGTTTACTATAGCCTGCCTCCAGTTTTTGTGCAGAAGGGATGGAATTTGGTGCTGGCAACCACATCAATGTAACTAGTTCATCTTCCCTGAGAATTCCTCATTCTTTCTTTCAGGACCATAAATTATGCACACAGTTTCTGTATGATGATAAATGAAGCTCACCCATTTGGCTCAAGCATAGTTGGGAGGGAAGCAAGATTGGTGATACAGAAAAAGAGTTAAAAAGGCCCAATAGTATACCACCCTTTCTGAATTGAACTCTTCAAGAAATCACTATATAGATTGCCCTTGGGCCCTCTTCTCTCCTTTGTATTCGTTATCTTTGAACTTGGCTCACCCTCTGAATCCTTCTTGCCTTTTTCAACAATTCACTTGAGTAGTTATCACTCTGTCAACTTAAGTGCCTTTCAACAATTTCTCAAATAGTAATGATTCTGTTTTCTTATTTTTCCACATTAATATGGATTAATTCTGTTTTAAAATACCTCTTCTGTTATTTCTAAGCAGGCAAGATAGGGGAGGTAATTGTACTCAATCCACATAAATGAATGAAAGTTATGAGTCATAATAGCCAATGAAATATACTGGTCTGGAGAGATGGCTGGGATAGATCTAGAAATTTTTGTATCATCAAAATATAAATGGAAGTTAAACAATGGGAATGCATTAAAGAGATTACATACAAGAAGGATAATATGAGATATTGAACCTGGACATTAATATTTCATGTGTGGATGAAGAGAGAGAAGGAATTGAAGACTTAAAGGAAACCTTCTAAGAAAAGAGTAGTCTTAGGAAAGAGTGGGTCTACACAAGCTAAATTTTAAATTTTTATTATCCTGTTTAACTCCCAGCCCCACTTCAATATGTACCTATTAAAAGAAATTCATTTATCTCCAAAATTTCCATATGAATTATCTGTCTGTAAACTAATATTGTATTTTGTATTTTGAGGCAATAGGCCTATTTGCATAACCTAGAACAACGACATATTGCTTCATTGAGTAGATGGTAAGTAATGAAGCTAATGATAATGATGATCATGGTGATGATACTGGAAAATTCTTAGCATATATTTTGACCAGTATTGCTGATTTGTTGCTTTCTTCCACATCCAACTGGAATCTGAGTTTTTCGGGAGTGAGTAGATAATCAGGCTTACATTTTATATTCGACACCAGAAGTATTTAAAGCTTTAGCTCAGATTGTTAAAAGTTGGTTTTCACAAATGACCTACACAGATTCTTGCAGAATTAAACAAAGCTTATTCTACTAACTTTATTGGTATAGTTGCATTTTGAGGAGCTCATTACTGAATAACACCTAAAACCTCTATATGGTATATACAACACATCAAATGCATGAGTACTTAAAAATGATTCTTTTTCAGAATATGAGGACGGTGAGGAATAACAAGTATTTGCATTGATTTGTTGTCTGTGTTGAAGGCTGTCTTGAGAGCTCACTGTGCCTAATTGCTTCATTTTGTTGTTGCTGCTCATTTAACTAAAAAATCAGTAGCTTCTTTTATACTTCATGTTAGATTTCCTGTGGCTCTATAGGTGCAACTTTCAACTTGTTCTGCCTTTCATGAAAGACATTTATTAATTACCTCTTGTATACTCAGTGCTATGCAGGTTCCTTATAATACTGAAGTCAAATCTTTGTACTAGCAGATTTTGAAGCTTCACTTCTCTTTCTTCTAACTTCTCTGTTTCAATGGCATGAGACTCTAATTTGAAAAATAATTCAAGCAAAAATTTTTAAATGTAACCAGAGTAAAAATATTTCCATGGCAACTTCCTTATCAGGACTTATGCATGAACTACTTCAGACAATTTAATCTATATAAATGAGTCTTAAATATGGGAAATTCTCATTTTACAGATAGATTGTTTTTTCTCGTTTATTTGCATAAATGTTATTTTGAACTTGGAAGGCCTTTCCCCACAGAAACAATGGTATGCATAATAATAACCCCTTAAGGTTGTCCAACATGTCACAGTTTTCAAAGTATCTTTACAGCTATTTTTCCACCCATCTTGGAAGAAACACTTTAGGAATTTATGTGGGTGTTGTGGTTTCCTTTATATAAATGATCAAAACCAGGCTCAAAGATTAAAATGAAATGTCTGTTTTCCTCTACTCATAGAACAATTCTGACACAAAAAGTGGGAGTTTTCCCACTCTGACAAGTTCTCCAACCCTCCCAACAACAACTGGATGTCCTGTAATTCAATTTTGATACTATCTGGAATTAACACAGACTCCACATATTAAAGGCTCAGTCCTGTAAGACTACCCCTCTAGCCATGTACACCCCTCACTTCAGACACCAGCAACAAGTCCCAGGTATCAGCTGTACTTCTGACCAACTGGCTATAAATCAGAGGTTCCCATAACCCCTCCTCAGGTTTAATTCTTTGCTATAATGGCTCACAGAACTCACGGAAATACTTACATATGTCTACTGGTTTATTATAAGGAATATAGATGAGTAGACAGATGAAGACTGACATAGGTAAGGTCCAGAAGAGTCCTGAATGCAGAAACTTCTGTCCCCATAGTATTGGGGTGCATCACCAGCTTGACACACGGATGTGTTCACCAACTCAGAAGGTCTCCAGACCACATAGTTTAGGGTTTTTTATGAATTCTTCATCACACAGGCATGATCACTTATAAACTCAATCTCCAGCTCCTCTCCTCTCCCCAGCAGATGGATGGTGGGGCTGAAAGTTTCAAACTCTAATCTTGGCTTGGTCTTTCTGGTTACCAGTCACCATCCTGAAGCTATCTCAGGGCTCCCAGCCACCAGTCATCTCATTAGTATAGGAAAAGACACTCATCACTCTAGAGATTCTGAGGGTCTTAAAAGCTCTTATGCCAGGAATCAGGGTCAAAGACTAAATATTAGAACAAAAGATGTTTTTAGCACCCCTATCACTCAGGAAATTACAAGCATTTTAGGAACTCTGTGTCAGGAAACAGGAGCAGAGACTCTCTCTATCTAATATCCAATATTGTATATATCATATTATTTGTTATATATATAATAATATACATTATACTTATTATGTCACAAAATGTTGTGACTTGCCTGAGGTAATGTGACCAGTGAGTGAATCAGTAATAGGAAGGATTGGAGTAGAACTCTGTATTTTGGCTTCTAGAGTAGTACTTATTCCACCTTATATGTCATGTTTATTAAGTTACTCAGGATGTGCAAAGCTGTTTTCAAAAGTATTATACATTTTCCTTGAAAGATGGTATGAAATATTGGAAAGGCAATAACTAAGTTGAACAAATAAAACAGATCAAATAAGATATTTGACATCTAGTTCTAAAGAGAGTATGTTCAATTGGATAAAGATGAGGAAGCTGATGAAAATTTGCAGAGATTCTGGAAGGTGCTTCAGGGAATTTTCAAGAATTTTAGTTGAAATGGGAATTTGGGGTGCAGCAATGTTTCTTTTTTTAATATATAAATTTCTTTATTTCTTGGCTGTGTTGGGTTTTCATTGCTGTGCGTGGGCTTTCTCTAGTTGCTGCGAGTGGCGGCTATCCTTCATTGCAGTGTGCGGGCTTCTCATTGCAGTGGCTTCTCTTGTTGCAGATCACAGGCTGTAGGTGCATGGGCTTCAATAGTTGTGGCACATAGGCTCAGTAGTTGTGGCACACGGGCTTAGTTGCCCCGTGGCATGTGAGATCTTCCTGGACCAGTGTTCGATCCCATGTCCCCTGCATTGGCAGGCAGATTCTTAACAATTGCACCACCATGGAAGTCCCAGCAATGTTTCTTTTATATGAAAGTTTCCTCAAAATATAAGGCTATTCTTTTGTTTTCCTTAATATTGACATACAAAAATTATGACAGGAGTCTTATTGAGTGGTGGGGTCTTTTATGAATCCAGAAGAGAAAAGAAAAAATAAGAGGGAAAAAACTGGAGAGAGAATTTCTTAAGGTTAGCATGATAGAGTTGAAAGAGAAAGGCAGAGAAGGAATATATTCAAGACAGAACTTGCTGATGTGAATTAAAATGAAATGTGAAGGAAGAAAGAAGGAGCAAAACTGGGGATCATGAGCAGTGTTAGGTAACAAAGAAGATGGAGAAAGAAGACAAGGGCCCCATTCTTCTCTTTTCCTTTTCTGGAAGGACCTTGGAAAACTCCAATGACACATGTGGCAACCAGGTCCTAAGATGGCTTCAATGCTATCCACCTTCTTGTTCTAACCTTTGTGTGATCTCCACCCTTTAAATGTAGGCTGGATTTGGTGACTTGTATCTAATGAATAGAATGGGTCAGAGGTGAAGAGATGTCACTTCCGAGATTAGGTTATGAAAGTCTTCCGTTTCCATCTCCCACACCTGCCCTTGATCTTTCATGGCTCTCTCTCTCTCTCTCTCTCTCTCTCTCTCCTTCCCTCCCTTTCTCCCTCCCTCCCTCCCTCTCCCTCTATTGTACCACCTGTTCTGGAGGAATCAAGCTACCATGTTGTGAGAAACCTCTTATGGAGAGACCAACATAGCAGAAACTGAGGCTTCAGTCCAATGGTCCACAAGAAACTGAAATCTGTGAACAGCCACATGAGTGGATCCTTCAGCCCCAAGCGAGTCTTGCAATGACTAGAGTCCTGGCCTGCTTTACTACTCTGAATTGAAATTAATAGGTAAACCCACCTAACATGAACAATTTCAAAAATGCATTAAAATGCTCTAACCATAATACAAAGAAGAAATAAAAGGGAATCAACAATATGCATTTAAATATGTAAGTTTTCTAGCATGACTATACCTGAAGATATATTGAAGTAGTGAAATGCCTGAATCTATATGTGACAACAAAAGCAGATTGCTACAGTCTGGTTTCCTCCTGAAATACTATGGCAGTATTTCCATTGGTGATGTCGTTTTGCAAAATAATGAACAACTCTTGGTATAATAAGGTAAAACACAAACTTTCCTTAAAACACAGAATATTTACACCTGTAATATAACATTATATTGAATTTTGAAGATTTTGCTTGTAGATAGGTTGTTATCTATTAATTTCATTGCAGAATTGTAAAGCAGGCATAAAAAGCAATTATAAATAGAAGGCATTAAGTCTAATAGGACTGAGCATTGGTGTAGAGAATTTTTATTTTTTAAAAAAGAGAACATTAATAGGAATAAGCAGTGGCCTAGAAAAGAAAACTTAAATTTAGTGAGAATGTTGAATCAACTTGGTAGGGAGTAATAAATCAACTCAACAATTCATTGCTAAAAGTGGGAAAAAAAATTTTATCTGTCTATAATTCAAAGAATTCCTGGACAGCAATTTATGGTTCCTCCTAATATAAACATTGTAAATTTACACCTTTTAAGATACTGATTCACTGTAATCTTTGCCATTATAATCCCAACTATTGTTCTTCAATGTCTTTCTTTACTTCTTTCTAATTAGTCAAGTACTGCTTCATTTTACAGTAAATTATCTTTTTACATTCTTTCTCTCCATGTCAACCAGATGACTTAGTAATCCATATCCAACCAAAAAAAACCCCAAAAAACAAAAACTACATGACATTAATCCTTAAGAAGTAATTCTGGGTGATTTCTAATGTGGGTCAAACACAAACTGAGCATGAATTTTAGACTGTCCTTAGATGAAAACATAGCAATGTTTAGAGTCACAATGAGATTGGTTTGATACAGTGGTATAAACCTCCATACTTTAATGTATGCATTGCTTTTCCTTCAATTTTTACTTTATGATTTTTGATGGTTTATGAATATCACTGTCTGGAGATAGTGTCCAGTGTCCAGAAGGGAAGCCATGTGAATGTCTTATGATAGTAAAATAATCCTGTGAACATTAGCAAATTAAGAAATTATAATCTCCACAGTAGTGACCACAGCATAACTAAAATGTGTAAAGAATATTATATTAGCATCAGCAAAAAGACAGGTAGGAAGGAGACATGAAAGAAAA
The DNA here is from genome assembly GCF_059928025.1 of Delphinapterus leucas. Taxonomy (NCBI): domain Eukaryota; kingdom Metazoa; phylum Chordata; class Mammalia; order Artiodactyla; family Monodontidae; genus Delphinapterus; species Delphinapterus leucas. The sequence continues at coordinate 80,596,753 of NC_143135.1, read as the reverse complement.
TGGGCAAGGGAAGAAGATGTGGTATTTAATGCAAAGGAAATTGCTCCTACAGGGTGATGACTCCAGTGGTTTTCAGCTGGTCAGTAGTGCTGAGTAGTGGACACCATGGGGTCCTTTACAGAAAAACCTCTTAGTTTTCAGAACCACATTATGTTGATGTAAAACTTCATAACTCAAACCTGTAAAACCTACACCCTGTATTCAAAAGCAGAAAAATCCAAACCATCTCCTACTACCATTGACCTTCTGGGATAATAACACCTTGTATTACTTTTGCTACTAGGCTACTTTTCCTTGCCTGCAGTTTTTTTTGAAAGATAAAAATATTTCCTTGCCTTACCACCTTATGCTCCTGCACATACTCACAGGTCATTAAGATTTTTTTTTTCAGTTATCTTTGTAGTCCATGTGGTATTCATGAAACTTTTTGTGAGCTCTTCACATCAAATTTTAGTTGTGAAGCTGAGCCCAGAATGAGTCTCAGCAGTTAATTCTCCCATCCTTAGCTGAGCCCCCATTTCAGCCTCCAGAGCAATTATCATAAAGTCTCCTCAGACTCTAACTCTATCCCTTTATTTTAAAGTTTCAGCAAATGACCTGGCTTCCTTCATAAAAACAAGCAAACAAATAAATAATACACAAAAAACAACAAAACAAAACAAACACAAAAAAACTCTTGTAACCTGAAGTATAACTTTATTTGTCTTTATCACCTTCATCTCCAACTCAGTAAAGGAATTCCCTTACTTTTCCTAAGGTAAAACCCTCTATCTGTACAATCTGTACAATCTTAAATCTGTGCAATCTTACATCCATTCACTGCTGTCTCCTATAAAATTGTCCCTTGAATTATTCCCAGTCTTATTTATTCAATTTAATCCTCCTAAGTTTCTCTTACTTCTCAGTATACAAACACTCAAAATCTCTACAGCCCTCCATTCTTTCCCTCTACCCTCTTCAATCTACTGTCCTATCAATAATTTCCATTATTATTGATTTTCTAACAGAACAATATGTCATTGTCTCCATTTACTCTCTTCAATCTTTTAAAATTTGGCTTTTGTTCTTAACAATTAAAATAAAGTTACTCTAATAAAGTCTCCCTTTGCTTAATACTGTTTTATTCACTAATTCATTCTTAATGTCTCATACTTAGATGTGCAATAAAACTTTATTGAATCAATCAAGAATAAAATTGTTTTTTAAATTCTTATCAAACCATTCAAAGGCCTCAATAATCAATCTTGAATATGTTTCTAGTTTCATCTCTTGCTATTTCAAATCATATCATTTATTTCAATCAAATTGAGCATACTATGAGCTCTGTGTCTGTGTCTTCATTGATTTGTTCCCAGAAGAAATTTCTCTTTCCCTCTGCCCATTAAATAATATGCAGAGGCATTAGAAAATAGCTGTTAAGAGTTTGGCATAGGACATCAGGTCACTTGAATTCAAATTGTACTGCATTACATACCATCTATGTTTACTATTGTTCTTACTTACTTATTCTTCAAGGATCATTTGAAATGTCTTCCTTCATTATTACCACTGGAGGAGAAAGAAATACTTTCCTCTTCACCTCACCTAGCATCCCAAGATGTTTTGTACTCTTAGGTTCTCTTTAGATTGAAAGTTCCTATGGGATTAGGATGTGCCCCACTGAGCCTTGCCTTCTCCCACCTCTTCCATAACCTCAAAGACAATGCTTTCTATCAACAGTCACCAAAGTCTTCCCTAAAGGCGGCAAGCTTAAGCTTACCTGGGTATTAGCCCAGTAAATGGAAGCTGCTGGAAAGATCAGGGGCTAGAGGCTGATATGGTTCCCTCCAGTTCTTGAGAAAAACAGAGAAAGTGTAAGCCATGATCTGGACCAAAGATCATACTTCAGAAATTCAAAATTGTTCGTCAAATGCATACTGTGATGGGTTGATTAGATGAAGCAAAGTATATACCTGCCTCAAGTACGGGGAGAAGGGGTTAAATAACCTCTTACATGATGATACAGTCGGCTTGTGAGGAAATTCTAACAGTTCAACTCACCTGGTCTAAGAGGTTAATTAAAAATCAGAGTGCAATACAAGGAGAGCAGGGACTTTAACACTTAGTTGCCAAATCCAGTGCCTTATATTGAG